>NC_084757.1:6565947-6575947 GCF_033978785.1 Entelurus aequoreus | reverse complement strand
TTATGTAAGACGCTGGTGATTGCTTGCAGTTCATTATAGGAACAACAACAACAACAACAACAACAACTATGGCGGTTTGAAGCAACGTGTCACAATGACTGCAAACAAGGAGATGACATCTCTGACTTGTGTGTTCTTTGTGCTGCTGCACACTTGTGTGTTTGTGTCACTGGCAGCTACACGCCACAGCTGCTAGCATGCACTTAGCTTAGCATTGAGGCAGGAAGCAGATGTCCAACACAACATGTGGACGGCAGAAGCGTGTCACACCTGCCGTCCACATGTTGTGTTGGACAAGAAGGCCCACAAACGTCATGACACACGTGTTGACATTAAGGTCAGTCAGCAGAGCGCAGACCCCCTCCCCTACGTGCCAGCAGAGTGCAGACCCCCTCCCCTACGTGCCAGCAGAGCGCAGACCACCTCCCCTACGTGCCAGCAGAGCGCAGACCCCCTCCCCTACGTGCCAGCAGAGCGCAGACCCCCTCCCCTACGTGCCAGCAGAGTGCAGACCCCCTCCCCTACGTGCCAGCAGAGTGCAGACCACCTCCCCTACGTGCCAGCAGAGCGCAGACCACCTCCCCTACGTGCCAGCAGAGCGCAGACCACCTCCCCTACGTGCCAGCAGAGCGCAGACCCCCTCCCCTACGTGCCAGCAGAGCGCAGACCACCTCCCCTACGTGCCAGCAGAGTGCAGACCACCTCCCCTACGTGCCAGCAGAGCGCAGACCCCCTCCCCTACGTGCCAGCAGAGCGCAGACCCCCTCCCCTACGTGCCAGCAGAGCGCAGACCACCTCCCCTACGTGCCAGCAGAGCGCAGACCACCTCCCCTACGTGCCAGCAGAGCGCAGACCACCTCCCCTACGTGCCAGCAGAGCGCAGACCCCCTCCCCTACGTGCCAGCAGAGCGCAGACCACCTCCCCTACGTGCCAGCAGAGCGCAGACCACCTCCCCTACGTGCCAGCAGAGCGCAGACCACCTCCCCTACGTGCCAGCAGAGCGCAGACCACCTTTGATGATTTCCCGTTGAGGAAATCATTGAATGAAGGAAAAAAGCCACATCTACTCCAGTCCTGTAGGTGGCAGTGATGTGTATTGTACTGTAGGTGGCAGTGATGTGTATTGTACTGTAGGTGGCAGTGATGTGTATTGTCCTGTAGGTGGCAGTGATGTGTATTGTACTGTAGGTGGCAGTGATGTGTATTGTCCTGTAGGTGGCAGTGATGTGTATTGTACTGTAGGTGGCAGTGATGTGTATTGTCCTGAAGGTGGCAGTGATGTGTATTGTCCTGAAGGTGGCAGTGATGTGTATTCCCAAGTGACACACAATAGAACTGCTGCCTCACTTGGCCCCAATTCAAGATTGTCAACAACACCCATTAGCATGTTTATGTGGCTCTGCATCCACCACACTTTATATAGCAAACAAACCTACTGACAAACCATATAACTAACTTGGTAGTTCATCAATCAACCAACTAACAACAGACTGACCAACAAACCAGACAAACCAAACTATTTGACGTACTAAACGACTAACTTACCCAATGACTGACAAGCCAACTGACTAACAAATCCAAAATAATTAACAAATGGATCAACTGACCGCCCAACCAATTAACTATCTAACCAACTGACTAATTAACCAACCTACTTGTAGAGAACCTAACTAACCTACTGACCAACCACCTAACCCTCAAATTAGCCAACTAACCAGCTGAACAACAGATTAACTCACAGACTTACCAACTAAATGAATAACTAAAACTGACTGACCGGCCAACTAAGTAATCAACCAACTGACTAAGTGACTGACAAACTAAATGACTACCTGACCGACCGACCAGCTAACTAAACAGCCAACAGACTAATAAACCAATTGACTGGCTGACAAACTATATGACTAAATAACTAACCAACTAACTTACAAACGGCCAACAAACCAACTAACTGACTAACAGTAATCAACAAATGGACTAACTGACCACATAACCAACTTACAATCTAACCAAGTGACTAACTAACCAAGTAACTTACCAAATGACCAATGAACCGACCGGGAGAGTGGCCGTGCCAGGTTCCTGGTTCGATCCCCAGCTTCTACCAACCTAGTCACGTCCGTTGTGTCCTTGAGCAAGACACTTCACCCTTGCTCCTGATGGGTGGTAGTTAGGGCCTTGCATGGCAGCTCCCGCCATCAGTGTGTGAATGTGTGTTGAATGAGTGTGTGAATGAGTGTGTGAATGAGTGGTCAATGTGTGTGTGTGTGTGTGTGTGTGAATGGGTGGTGAATGTGTGTGTGAATGTGTGTGTGAATGGGTGGTGAATGTGTGTGTGAATGAGTGGTGAATGTGTGTGTGTGTGAATGGGTGCTGAATGTGTGTGTGAATATGTGTGTGAATGAGTGGTGAATGTGTGTGTGTGTGTGAATGGGTGGTGAATGTGTGTGTGAATGTGTGTGTGAATGAGTGGTGAATGTGTGTGTGTGTGTGTGAATGGGTGGTGAATGTGTGTGTGAATGTGTGTGTGAATGTGTGTGTGAATGAGTGGTGAATGTGTGTGTGTGTGTGAATGGGTGGTGAATGTGTGTGTGAATGTGTGTGTGAATGAGTGGTGAATGTGTGTGTGTGAATGTGTGTGTGAATGGGTGGTGAATGTGTGTGTGAATGAGTGGTGAATGTGTGTGTGTGTGAATGGGTGGTGAATGTGTGTGTGTGAATGGGTGGTGAATGTGTGTGTGAATGTGTAAATAGTGTCAAAGCGCTTTGAGTGCCTTGAAGGTAGAAAAGCGCTATACTAGTATAACCCATACAACTAACCAATTTTCCAACCAGGTAACTAACCAATGGACAAAAAAAAAAACAGAATTTCTAACTGACTAACCAACTAAGTGATTTACTGACTAACTAAACAATTGTCTAACAAACCGAACATTTATTTACCAACTAACTGATTAGTCAACCATCAAACTATTTAACCAACCGACTATTAAAGTTACTGAAAAACTAACCAACCAGCTAACTTGATAACTGAACCACTGACTATTCAACTAAACCCCAAATGGCAGATTATCTTATCAACCAACTAACTGACATACAAACCAAATATTGTAATTATCATTCAAACCAGCTAACTAACTGGCCAACCAACTAACTAACCAACCGACTAATTAGCAAACTAATTACTAAAGTAAATGAATACCTAACTAACCAACTCGCCCTCAACAGACCATTGATTGATTGATTGAGACTTGTATTAGTAGGTTGCACAGTACAGTACATATTTATTAGTAGGTTGCACAGTACAGTACATATTCCCTACAATTGACCACTAAATGGTAACACCCCAATAAGTTTTTACACTAGTTTAAGTCGGGGTCCACGTTAATCAATTCATGGTAAATTAACCAACTAGCTGACTAACAAACTAAATAATTAATCAATTAATGACCAATGAACTAACCACCTCATCAACCAACCAACTAATAAAATAACTGAATAACTAACCCCCAACTGACCGACTGACTGTAACCAACTAACTCACAATTAGAACACATGACGTAACCAACTAACTAACTAAAAGAAGAATAAATGACTGGTATTAAACAGATATGTGGTTTTCAAAGAGGTGAAAGGTTAGACAAGAGATAGTACAGAAATAGGAGCTCAAAGTAAAGCCGCTGCTCCTCCACATGGAGAGGAGCCAGATGAGGTGGTTCAGGCATCTGGTCAGGATGCCACCCGAACGCCTCCCTAGGGAGGTGTTTAGGGCACGTCCGACCGGTAGGAGGCCACGGGGAAGACCCAGGACACGTTGGGAAGACTATGTCTCCCGGCTGGCCTGGGAACGCCTCGGGATCCCCCGGGAGGGGCTGGACCGAGTGTCTGGGGAGAGGGAAGTCTGGGCTTCCCTGCTTAGGCTGCTGCCCCCGCGACCCCACCTGGGATAAGTGGAAGAAAATGGATGGAAATAGAAGTCGTCTCCCGGTGTTGTTTGTGCTGAGTAATCAAATCCATGCCACATTAGTCATAAAACAAGTCCAAGTCCATGAGTGTGACGGGGGCTGGACCAGCGCTCACTTGTGATTGGGTCCAGAAGGAGGGCTTTGAACAACAACAGCACGGCGGCAAAAAAAACAAAAACCCCTCGACTCTCCCCTCCTCTTCCTCTTCCTCTTCCTCCCTGCTCTGCTCTGCTCTGGTGTGGTGTGGTGTGGTGTGGTCACATCTGGAGAACGTCGAGCAAAGCGAGAGCTCCTGGCCTCCTATGGACAGCGGACTGAAGCTTGTCTGAAAGGGTGAAGTATGGAAGACCGCTTGCATGCTTGTTGTGAGTGCGTCCAGTTCTTCGTGTTGCATGTTGCCATGACAACCGTCGTCCAATGACATCCTCTCCATGGACGCCGGCTCAGCTAAAGTGTGCATGTAAACAAACTGTCTGTATGCTATGAAGGCAGAACTTGGACTTTCAGTCAGAGAGAAGCAATGATCTGAAAGATGGGATCACTTACTGCACTAATCTGCTCCCTCCTATTCTTCTTCTCTCCTTTTTCATTGTTAATTGCAACCACTGGAGTTAGTCCCGCCTCTTCCGCTATGTAGTAAGTGTGTCAATCAAGGCGGATACACGCTTTGCGTAGGACCCCACTATCCTAAATCTGATAGCAAATGTACTCCCAGCCCTTTCCTGCTCTGTCACTGCTAAGAATATATTGGCAGAATTGTCAGAGGGGCTCTTGGAAGACAGTGGTACTGGGTTCGATCCCCGGTCGGAGTTGTTTCAGGAAGGTTTGCAAGTTTATCTGTGAAAATATTTAAAATGTGTTATTTTGTACCAAATTTTTTTTTTTTTTTAAACAATTTATTTCCAATTAATTAATTTTAGTGCATCAAAACTTATATTACATAAATAAAAAAAGAGTGGAAAAATGTAATGGGGTGGGCTCTGAATACAATTCTGCGTTGGGCCCCAAATCAGCCGAAGAGAAGAGGCAGACTCAAGTGGTTGCAATTTACAAATGAAAAGAGAGAGAAGGCAAAGAAGAGGAAGCAGGTCAAGTTAATTGTCATTTCTAGTCCAGAGAAGTCATTTTGGAACAGAACTAGTCTGTCAAAGTGTGCGTCCTACATAGTCCACTGACTAGTCTGTCAAAGTGTGCGTCCTAAATAGTCCACTGACTAGTCTGTCAAAGTGTGCGTCCTACATAGTCCACTGACTAGTCTGTCAAAGTGTGCGTCCTACATAGTCCACTGACTAGTCTGTCAAAGTGTGCGTCCTACATAGTCCACTGACTAGTCTGTCAAAGTGTGCGTCCTACATAGTCCACTGACTAGTCTGTCAAAGTGTGCGTCCTACATAGTCCACTGACTA
The DNA here is from genome assembly GCF_033978785.1 of Entelurus aequoreus. NCBI lineage: Eukaryota > Metazoa > Chordata > Actinopteri > Syngnathiformes > Syngnathidae > Entelurus > Entelurus aequoreus. The sequence continues at coordinate 6,570,575 of NC_084757.1, read as the reverse complement.
GTCTGTCAAAGTGTGCGTCCTACATAGTCCACTGACTAGTCTGTCAAAGTGTGCGTCCTACATAGTCCACTGACTAGTCTGTCAAAGTGTGCGTCCTACATAGTCCACTGACGGTAGAGTAGAGCGTGAACTGAAAGACAACCCGAGTGAAAGATGAGTTTGTTTATGTAGGAGCCTGCTGGGAACACCCTTCAGTCTAGTCTGTGCAGCCAAGCCAGAGGATGATTCAGGAGATCAGAACTTTTACAGCTTAAAAAGTCCCAGACCAGATAACATTTCCAGGAATTTTAGTTTTGATCCAAAGCGTCCATGTTGTTGTGCAACAGGCGCTATCAGCGGCGAGCATGGCCTTTCCCAAGCATTCCATCCCGCAGGCCCTCGGCTTGCTGGTCCTGGCCGGGCTGTTGGTTCTGGGCCAGGTCCCGGGGGAACCGGAGGCGGAGGAGCCGGCGAGGCGGCCCGATATCGCTGTGGCGAAATCGGATCCCAGCAAATGCCCGACGGACTGCAGCTGCATGGCCGAGGGGGCGGTGGATTGCGCCGGAGTGGACCTCGTGGAGTTCCCCAGTGGTCTGCCGAACACGACCCGCCAGCTGGAGCTACAGGTTTGACCCGTGAGGACATTATGGACATGTGGGCGGAGCTTCTAATAGTAACATATGGTCTGCCTTTTGGCTGGCAGAACAACAAAATAGAGGCGATAAGAGTGGAGCACCTTTCATATCTCCATCAAGTGCAGACGCTCAACCTGCAAAACAACCGGATCACCACCAACGGTCAGATGATTACACAACATTAAGGGGCGGCAGCAGTAGAAATGACTTTGTCTGCTGGGGTTTGCAGGCCTGGAAGATGAAGGCTTTGATATGTTGGAGGAACTGGCTTACCTGTACCTGGGCAACAACAAGGTGCTGAGCTCACACTGCTCTTTGAAAGTCCTCACTGATCCTGAGTTCTGACTTCATGCTAGATGTTTCCTCTTGCTCTTTTTCTTTTAGCTTACCTCAGCACCAAAAATCTTACCGCCTTCATTGGTCAGCGCCGACCTTGCTGCCAATCAGCTGACCGAGATTTTCCCATACACGTTTGGTTACAAGCCAAAGCTAAGGTATGATGATGATTGTTCCACCTTGTCTCCTTCTGGTAGACTAACGATGCAAGTTTCCAGCACTGTGTACCTCCACAACAACAACCTAACCTTCTGGTAGACTAACGATGCATGTTTCCAGCACTGTGTACCTCCACAACAACAACCTAACCTTCTGGTAGACTAACAATGCAAGTTTCCAGCACTGTGTACCTCCACAACAACAACCTAACCTTCTGGTAGACTAACAATGCAAGTTTCCAGCACTGTGTACCTCCACAACAACAACCTAACCTTCTGGTAGACTAACAATGCAAGTTTCCAGCACTGTGTACCTCCACAACAACAACCTAACCTTCTGGTAGACTAACGATGCAAGTTTCCAGCACTGTGTACCTCTACAACAACAACCTAACCTTCTGGTAGACTAACGATGCAAGTTTCCAGCACTGTGTACCTCTACAACAACAACCTAACCTTCTGGTAGACTAACGATGCAAGTTTCCAGCACTGTGTACCTCCACAACAACAATCTAACCTTCTGGTAGACTAACGATGCAAGTTTCCAGCACTGTGTACCTCCACAACAACAATCTAACCTTCTGGTAGACTAACGATGCAAGTTTCCAGCACTGTGTACCTCCACAACAACAACCTAACGGACGCCGGGCTTCCTGATCACATGTTTAACTGCTCCGACAATCTGGAGATCCTCACCATGTCAAGCAACTTACTGCGGACCGTCCCTAAGAACCTGCCCCGCAGCCTGTACCGTCTCCACCTGAAGGTCTTTCACAAGTTTGTGTGCTTGCTGGAAGAAGACACCTCGTCATCTTCCTGTTTATCCATCTTTTAACAGAGAAACAAGCTGGAGAAAATCCCCGCCGGAGCCTTCGACAGCATGCCGAAACTTCGCGAGCTTTATCTGCAGAACAACTTTCTCAGCAACGAGGGCATGGACAACGAGACCTTCAGGTGGAGAAACGAGGCAAGAACCTGCAGTGACGGAAGAGCAGCAAGAAGTGGTCTAAGGACTTGTGTCTTTCAGCCTCTTGAACAGCCTGGAATATTTGGACTTGTCCAACAACAACCTCAGCGTGGTGCCTAAAGGTCTGCCTCGCAACCTGCTGCTGTTGCACCTAGAGAAGAACTCCATCCGCAGCATCCCCGCGGATGCTCTCGTTTCCGCCCGGAATCTGGAGTATCTTCTGCTGCACAACAATAAGCTGCGCTCACGTTTCATCCACCCGGCTGCATTCCAGGTACTTTTTTTTTTGGTACCTCCTTTGGCCACCTGATGAGATATTTGTCAATGACCACTTCATTTGCATGCCTCCAAGGGCCTGAAGAAGCTGCACACTCTTCACATGTACAACAACCTGCTGGAGCGGGTGCCCAGGGGTTTGCCCCGGCGGGCCAAGACCCTCATGTTGCTCCACAACTCCATCGCAGAAATCAGCCGCAACGACCTGTCGCTGTTGTACACGCTGGAGGAGCTCAACCTTAGCTACAACCAGCTGAGCAACGCTAAGCTGCACCGCGACGCCTTCAGGAAACTGCGGCTGCTGGAGACCCTGGACCTGTCGGGTAACGCGCTTCACATGCTGCCGGCGGGCCTACCTCGCAGTCTGAAGAACTTGGAGGTGAAAAACAACCGGCTGAGCTCCATCGAGGACGGCGCTCTGACGGGCATGGACAAGCTGCAGAAGCTCATCCTGAGCGAGAACGAGCTGAGACTCAACTCTATCTACCAGGGGGCCTGGATGGAGCTGAGTGAGCTCACGGTGAGTGGCCGGGGGACCAAAAACTTGTTTGGGGGTTGGTGTGGTGGTCCTATAGTCAACACTCCAATAATATGTTCTTGCCACTGTTCCTCGGTTTGGGCTTGTAGACGCTGGACCTGTCTTCTAACGAGCTATCGCACATCCCGTCTGACCTGCCCGAGTCTCTGGAATACCTCTACTTGCAGAGGAACCGCATCTCCAGCATCCCATTCTCCACCTTTGAAGGCACTCCCAACATCAAAGGCATATTTCTGCGGTAAGACAAGAACCTTGTAGCTCTTCCAAGTTTGTGCCTCGGAAAAGAGCCTTCCTCAAAGTGTTATTACGATTTATACATTTAAAACACTTCTGTGTGGTCTACATCAGGGGTTCTTAACCTTTTTGACCTCGGGGCCCAACCTTTCCACTGCAGAGGAGCCCGGGTTGCACTCAAATATTAACACTGAATTAGTCATCTTGAGTAATCTTGGTTTGAATAGGATTCAAGTACTATATCTAATTTACTTACAGTTTACCAAAATGGATCTAAAATTAATAACCTAAAAATAAAGACTCCGGACCATCCGGATTGTTCTAGGGTGAAAGTGTAAAAGGCAGCATGTGTGATGGTATGGGGGTGTATTAGTGGCCAAGACATGGGTAACTTACACATCTGTGAAGGCACCATTAATGCTGAAAGGTACATACAGCTTTTGGAGCAACATATGTTGCCATCCAAGCAACATTACCATGGACGCCCCTGCTTATTTCAGCAAGACAATGCCATCATTCATAGTAAAAGAGTGTGGGTACTAGACTGGCCTGCCTGTAGTCCAGACATTGCAAATGTGTGGCAGCTAAAATATGAGAAGGGAGACTGTTGAACAACTTAAGCTGTACATCAAGCAAGAATGGGAAAGAATTCCACCTGAAAAGCTTCAAAAATTAAAAGGAAAGGCCATGAAACACAGTGGTAAAAATGCCCCTGTGCCAACTTTTTTGGAATGTGTTGCTGCCATTGAATTCTAAGTTCATGATTATTTGCACAAAAAAAATTAAGCTTCTCAGTGTGAACATGAAATATCTTGTCTTTGCAGTCTATTCAATTGAATATAAGTTGAAAAGGATTTGTTGTATTCTCTTTTTATTTACCATTTACACAACCTGACAACTTCACTGCTTTTGTATTTGCGATCTGCATAAGTCCCGAAAATTTGAAATCAAACCATAGAGGCATTGAAAAGATATTTATAAAATAATCTTGCCTTCCTTCCTTCATACTTCCTCCAAACGAGTCGTTTGGAATTTGCACAATTTGTGACATCAGCAGATGTTTTCATATATGCTAGAAATTGCATCATTTTTGTCTGACACTGTAGTCAATAAGCTCCTTCTTTTTCTCCATCCTCTTGTTGTGGGGCAGACTGTCTCGCACATGCACATGCATCCTCCGCTGTCGCCATGTCTAATACAAGGTTACGCGTAGCTGGAACTTACATCTGTCAGTAGACGCAGTCAAAGTGGAGCCTACAAAACTGCCCATCCTGAAAAGACGGTCAGAAAGCGGCTTGGAAACATAATCTGTGCACAATTTTGACCAAAGAAGCAAGGAAGTGTTTTGAATGTATAAAAAACCTCATAATATGACCCCTTTAAAGCAGTGGTCCCCAACCTTTTTGTAGCTGCGGACCGGTCAAAGCTTGAAAATTTGTCCCACGGACCGGTGGGGGGAGTCTTTAAAAAAAAAAAAAAAAAAATTTTTTTTTTTTTTTTTTTTT
>NC_084757.1:6538447-6563447 GCF_033978785.1 Entelurus aequoreus | reverse complement strand
ACGAGAGCTCCTTCGCCCACCTGTCCAGCCTGCAGGTGCTGGACATCGGCGGGGGGTCCAGCGACACCCCCTTTAAGAGAATGGACATGGATGGGGAGGACGAGACGGAGGAGGAGGAGGAGGCATCATAAACCTCCTGACTTTGGAGGGTCTTTTTGAGTGAGAGCGTACCTGAGGAAGGTCCGGGACTTTTTTCTGGTGCAGGATGCCGGATGAAGTTTGTGTCCTGGTCCGGGCTGGTTGGGACCGGAGCGTCACGGGAATCAAACATGTGAGCTTTGCGTTTGTCTAACAGCATATAAAGCACATGACAACAACCGGCCCCTCTTTTGTCTGTCCAACACAAAGAGACACAACATCAACATCTGTAAAATACACAAAAGGAGCGTCTTTTAACCAATCTTCTCTTAAATTCAATGACCAGAATTCAAATCTGATGATTTTTGCAATCAAGCAGCAAATGTGACATGTTGGAATAACACAGTTCATTTATTACACAAGCATCATTAGCCATTAGAACACACACCATGCATACAAGTCATCACATGTTATACACGCATCATTAGCCATTAGAACACACACCATGCATACAAGTCATCACATGTTATACACGCATCATTAGCCATTAGAACACACACCATGCATACAAGTCATCACATGTTATACACGCATCATTAGCCATTAGAACACACACCATGCATACAAGTCATCACATGTTATACACGCATCATTAGCCATTAGAACACACACCATGCATACAAGTCATCACATGTTATACACGCATCATTAGCCATTAGAACACACACCATGCATACAAGTCATCACATGTTCATGCATACAAGTCATCACATACATGTTCTTTTTTTTTAAGCAATAATATGAACATCAAACGTAGCTAAACCCTTTTCCTTGAAACTACGCTGCGTGACGCATCTATGACATCAAGTATATTCAAACTAAAACTGAACGTTGAGTGATGATGTCGTCAAAGACTGAAACGGTCGCAGGTTGTCATAGCAACCGTGTGGTGTGCCCCCCCCTAGAGCAGTGTTTTTCCACCTTTTGTGAGCCAGGGCGCGTTGAAAACATCCCGAGGCACACAGCCAGCAGAAATCATTGAAAAATGAAACTCAGATATTGACAATAAAAAGTCGTTTTTGCAATTGTTGGATATGACTTTAAATCATAACAAGCATGCTTCACTATAGCTCTTGTCTCAAAGTAGGTGTACTGTCACCACCTGTCACATCACACTCTGACTTATTTGGAGGTTTTTGACGTTTTTTTCTGTGTGTCGTGTTTTACTTCTTGTCCTGCGCTCTTATTTTGGTGGCTTTTCCTGTTTTGTTGGTATTTTCCTGTAGCAGTTTCACGTCTTCCTTGAACGCTATTCCCCGCACCTGCTTTGTTTTGGCAATCAAAACTATTTAAGTTCTGAGGACGCTATCCTTTGTGTGGACACTGTTGATTGTCATGTCATGTACGGATGTACTTTGTGGATGCCATCTGCTCCATGCGCTGTAAGTCTTTGCTGTCGTCCAGCATTCTGTTTTTGTTTACTTTGCAGCCAGTTCAGTTTTAGTTTAATTTTGCATCGCTGTCCCTAAGCTTCAATGCCTTTTCTTAGCAGCAACTTTTTTTTATTTTTGGTTTAAGCGTTAGACACCTTTTTACCTGCACACTGCCTCCCGCTGTCGTCTGCATATTGTGATCACGACAAACCACGTTCCCGACATCTACAAAGCAATTAGCTACCTGCTGCCACCTAAGAGTACTACATTGTTACTCTGCCGAGCTCTAGACAGCACCGACACTTGGCACATTTGCGGATTATAATTACTGGTTTGCAAAAAATATTTTTAACCCAATTAGGTGAAAGTACATCATCTCCCACGGCACACCAGACTGTATCTCACGGCACGCTAGTGTGCCGCGGCACAGTGGTTGAAAAACACTGCCCTAGAGGCTGAGAGCGGTATCGTGACAACATGACGCAGCGAGCTGATGATCCTCCGTCATCATCTGGTGGTGCTTTAATGCCCTTTGATCTTCTTGTAGACAAAAATTACAAAATATTTCTAAAAATGATAATGAATAGTAATACTGATAATATCCCTTTAATTGGCAGAGACAGAAGTCCGCCAATATTCCCAGGCCATAAATGAATGGATGGATGGATGGATGGATGGATGGTTGGATGGATGGTTGGATGGATGGATGGATGGATGGATGGATGGATGGATGGATGGATGGATGGATGGATGGTTGGATGGATGGTTGGATGGATGGATGGATGGATGGAAGGACTTGTTGTTGTTGTGCTGGACTTGTCAGTGTCTGGCACTCCCAGCTGTCTTAAGGCAGAATCAAACATGTGACTTTGGATCCAGAAGCTCCAGTGTGGTGCAGGTCCACCAAGAGGACATCAAATGTTCCTGAGGATCATTGTGACGTCCTGGCTGCTCGGACAAGAAACAAAAGATGGAGGACCAGCTGGTGCGTGACCTCCCGTGTGCGAGTCAGCCAATAGGTTGCAGTCCAGGAGGAGACGCCTAGACGTTGGTCTCCAGTCCGTTCATGTCCACCGTGCAGTGGTCTTTGTGCTTCTTGGGGTGCCTCGGGGGCACACGGGGCTTCTTCCTATCCGGCGGCGGCCGCACGCCCTCCTCCAGCTGCATGAGGCGCGCCACCTCGGGGGGCACCAGGGCGTGCTTGGCCCCCGAGGAGGGGAGCCGGTAGTTGCCGTTGTTGCTGTGACAGTTCATGAGCGCGGCCGTGTTGGCCACCGGCTTGCTCTCGCAGATGAGCGGCACCTGGACGCCACACGGAGGTGAGCATACAGTACCAAGTCACACCTGTTACATTATTTTTCAACATTTCCACAATAGCAACAACACAGTGGAACCTCCATTTACAAACCCCGTTTCCATATGAGTTGGGAAATGGTGTTAGATGTAAATATAAACGGAATACAATGATTTGCAAATCCTTTTCAAGCCATATTCAGTTGAATATGCTACAAAGACAACATATTTCATGTTCAAACTCATAAACTTTTTTTTTTTTGGCAAATAATCATTAACTTTAGAATTTGATGGCAGCAACACGTGACAAAGAAGTTGTGAAAGGTGGCAATAAATACTGATAAAGTTGAGGAATGCTCATCAAACACTTATTTGGAACATCCCACAGGTGTGCAGGCTAATTGGGAACAGGTGGGTGCCATGATTGGCTATAAAAGTAGATTCCATGAAATGCTCAGTCATTCACAAACAAGGATGGGGCGAGGGTCACCACTTTGTCAACAAATGCCTGAGCAAATTGTTGAACAGTTTAAGAACAACATTTCTCAAGCAGCTATTGCAAGGAATTTAGGGATTTCACCATCTACGCTCCGTAATATCATCAAAGGGTTGAGAGAATGTGGAGAAATCACTGCAGGTAAGCAGCTAAGCCCGTGACCTTCCATCCCTCAGGCTGTACTGCATCAACAAGCCACATCAGTGTGTAAAGGATATCACCACATGGGCTCAGGAACACTTCAGAAACCCACTGTCAGTAACTACAGTTGGTCGCTACATCTGTAAGTGCAAGTTAAAACTCTCCTATGGAAGGCGCAAACCGTTTATCAACAACACCCAGAAAGGCCGTCGGCTTCGCTGGGCCTGAGCTCATCTAAGATGGACTGATGCAAAGTGGAAAAGTGTTCTGTGGTCTGACGAGTCCACATTTCAAATTGTTTTTGGAAACTGTGGACGTCGTGTCCTCCGGACCAAAGAGGAAAGGAACCATCCGGATTGTTCTAGGCGCAAAGTGTAAAAGTGTCAGGGTTGTCCCTGACAGTTTGGTCAAGTTTTAGTTTTCCTCTGCGTTTGTCTTGGTTTCCTGTTCTTAGTTTCCTGTCAGTGCTTTTATTTTGTCTTCATTTCCTGATTCTCCCTGAGTGCTTTGTCCCCTCAGCTGTGGCTGATTGGCACGTGGCCACACCTGGTGCCAGTCAGCCAGCTGCTTATTTAAACCTGTCCTGCCCTCCAGTCACTGCTGGATTATTGTCATTGTAATTCTTGTCATTGCAGCTCCTAATCTGTTTTGTCGTTTATACCTGAATCCTGTAGCTGTTGGCAGCGTGCTGTATTTTGTTCCTAGTTCCTGTTTGCTGGATCCTGTTTCCCGTTTTCCAGTTTGGCTCCTAGTTCCTGGTTTGTGTCTTTTCTTTATTTTTACTTTTGGACATTAAATAATGTTTTCTCGCACTATGCCTGCCATCATCTCTGCATGTTGGGGTTCGTCATCAAAAAACTTTGACAAAAAGCTAGGATGTGTGATGGTATGGGGGTGTATTAGTGGCCAAGACATGGGTAACTTACACATCTGTGAAGGCACCATTAATGCTGAAAGGTACATACAGCTTTTGGAGCAACATATGTTGTTATCATGGACGCCCCTGCTTATTTCAGCAAGACAATGCCAAGCCACGTGTTACATCAACGTGGCTTCATAGTAAAAGAGTGCGGGTACTAGACTGGCCTGCCTGTAGTCCAGACATTGAAAATGTGTGGCACCTAAAATAGCAGAAGGGAGACCCCCGGACTGTTGAACAACTTAAGATGTACATCAAGCAAGAATGGGAAAGAATTCCACTTCAAAAATGTGTCTCCTCACTTCCCAAACCTTTACTGAGTGTTGTTAAAAGGAAAGGCCATGTAACACAGTGGTGAACATGCCCTTTCCCAACTACTTTGGCACGTGTTGCAGCCATGAAATTCTAAGTTAATTATTATTTGCAAAAAAAAAATGAAGTTTATGAGTTTGAACATGAAATATGTTGTCTTTGTAGCATATTCAACTGAATATGGCTTGAAAAGGATTTGCAAATCATTGTATTCCGTTTATATTTACATCTAACACCATTTCCCAACTCATCTGGAAACGGGGTTTGTATGTATAGTATGTTCTTATGTTATGCACTCACCCCGTCTCCCTCCTTCATGAAGTCTTTCCTGCAGATGTGCGCCATGATTCCCGTGGCCAAGGCGTCGCCCATGACGTTCACCATGGTGCGGAATCGGTCTCTGCGGGGGCGAGGGGGAAAGGTGACGCATTCCAAAGACGACCCCAGTCGACGGAGGCGGGAGAAACTTACAGCGCCCAGTCCACGGCGATGATCAGAGTGATGTCATCGGTCGGCAGGCCCACAGAGGTGAGCACGATCACCATGGTGACCAGTCCGGCCTGAGGGATCCCCGCGGCACCGATGCTGGCGGCCGTGGCCGTGATGCTGCAAAGGAGGATGGGGGGCACACATTTATTATTTGTAACTTTAATAACAGCATATACGCTCTTACATTAGCCGCTAAGCTACATGTCCTTGACTTCTATACACATGTGTTTGTATCATGTGCTGCCATCTGGCCCAGGACTCGCTGGAAAGAAGGAAATGTTGTATCCCAAAGGAACCTTACTGGTAAAGCAGGACGAGCGGGGGTCAGAGGTCAGAGGTGAGGCAGTAGCGTGATGGGAATGTATGGAGGTCACGTGGGGGCTTTTCCCCACGGATAAGCGGATCACTTGCAGTATGGCATTATGAAGCAACACGTGGTGAGGAAAATAAACAGCAGAAATGTGATGGATGTAAATACACCAGGACTAGTTACTAGTGAGCGACTACACTACTCGCCGTCAAGCCACAATGTTGGAAGCTAAAATAGGCTATTTACAGAAGTAAAAGTCAGCTTTTTTCTTTCTTAGGAGAATATTTGTGTGTGCACATTTATTACGTGAGTACATGAAAACATCATATTTCCACACATTGACATAAGCTGTTGATTTTCTTAGGCCAAACCTTCCCTTACACCAGGGGGCGGCAACACAAAATGTTGAAAGAGTCACATTGGACCAAAAATACAAAAAACTAATCTGTCTGGAGACGCAAAAAATGGTAAAAGTCTTATATAAGTGTTATAGTGAAGGCAACATATGATGTAAGTGTCTATATTAGCCTACTATCAAAATGACTTTAAAAGTCTTATATAAGTGTTATAATGAAGACAACACATGATGTAAGTGTCTATATTAGCCTACTATCAAAATGACTTTAAAAGTCTTATATAAGTGTTATAATGAAGACAACACATGATGTAAGTGTGTGTTACATGGCCTTTCCTTTTAACAACACTCAGTAAACAGATGCTGGCTTTTACACTTTGCGCCTAGAACAATCCGGATGTTCTTTTCCTCTTTGGTCCGGAGGACACGACGTCCACAGTTTCCAAAAACAACTTGAAATGTGGACTCGTCAGACCACAGAACACTTTTCCACTTTGCATCAGTCCATCTTAGATGAGCTCGGGCCCAGCGAAGCGTTTCTGGGTGTTGTTGATAAATGGCTTTGGCTTTGCATAGTAGAGTTTTAACTTGCACTTACAGATGTAGCGACCAACTGTAGTTACTGACAGTGGTTTTCTGAAGTGTTCCTGAGCCCGTGTGGTGATATCCATTACACACTGATATGGCTTTTTGATGCAGTGAGGGATCCAAGGTGTGTAATATCATGGCTTACGTGCAGTGATTTCTCCAGATTGTCTGAACCTTTTGATGATATTACGGAGCATAGATGGTGAAATCCCTAAATTCCTTGTTGAGAAATGTTGTTCTTTAACAATTTGCTCAGGCATTTGTTGACAAAGTGGTGACCCTCGCCCCGTCCTTGTTTGTGAATGACTGAGCATTTCATGGAAGCTGCTTTTATACCCAATCATGGCACCCACCTGTTCCCAATTAGCCTGTTCACCTGTGGGATGTTCCAAATAAGTCTTTGATGAGCTTTTTCAGTCTTTTTTGCCACTTGTGCCAGCTTTCTTGAAACATGTTACAGGCATCAAATTCCAAATGAGCTAATATTTGCCAAAAATACCAAAGTTTCTCAGTGTGAACATGAAATATCTTGTCTTTGCCGTCTATTCAATTGAATATAAGTTGAAAAGGATTTGTTGTATTCTCTTTTTATTTACCATTTACACAACCTGACAACTTCACTGCTTTTGGAGTTTGTAAAAGTGGGGTGTGCAAAAACGATCATGCAGCAGAATATGGCGGCCGCTCCACTGACCTGATGGTGATGATCTGGCCAAAATCCAGCTCGTAATTGTTGACCTGAGCGATAAAGATGGCCGCCACGGCCTCGTAAAGCGCCGTGCCGTCCATGTTGATGGTGGCGCCCACGGGCAGCACGAAGCGAATGATGCGGCGATCGATGTGGTTGTTCTCCAGGAGGCACTTGAAGGTGATAGGCAACGTGGCGGAGCTGCCGACATTCAAAAAAACCGCGCTCGTGATCACACCTCCATGTGCTCGCCGTTGAGGTTTGTTACCTGGAGGATGTCGCCAGGGCGATGAGCAGCGCCTGCAGGATGCCGCGGATGTAAACGATGGGGCTCTTCTTGGTGATGAAGAAGTACATGGCGGGCAGGATGAAGAGGCCGTGGAGCACCAGGCCAAACACCACCGTGACGGCGTAGAAGCCCAACTTCTTGCCCATGGCCGACGGGTCGCTCATCTCCAGGATCTTACCGGCCACCAGGAACACGATCCCAAACGGGAAGTACCTTGCGGGCCAACAGGCACAGGAGCACAATGGGATTAGCGTTCGGGCAGGAGCCAACTCAAGAGAAAAACATGTCATCGTTCCCTTGAGGAGTTTTTATTCTGTGCTTGGACTCACCAAATAACAATGGCCACAATTCGGAGCACGGCCTCATTTAGACTCTGGCAGAAGTTGACCAAGGCGCTGCCGTTTGGACCCATCCTGCCCAACATGATACCTGCCAGAAGTCCATAGGTTCAAACATCACAGCAATCCCCAGTTGAGGGCCACTTCACTTTAACACTATTATTTATTGCTGTTCAACCTCCATCACTCAGGCTTTTGAGTTTTTACAAGCTGCTTTTGATGTCATCCAGGCTCGCTTATTTGATCTTAAATTGGTTTTAAATACAGATAAAAGCAAGGTAATGGTCTTCTCTCATTCAAGGGTGCTACTGGAAAATATTCCAAATATTGTAACATCAAATGGAAACCCTATAGAGCAGGTCTTAAATGACAAGTACTTGGGTTTTACTCTTGATCAGGAGCTTTCATTTAAAGTCCATATTAACAACTTGGTCTCTAAGCTTAGGGTAAAGCTTGGTTTCTTTTTTAGAAATAAAAACTGCTTCTCTCTTAAAGTCAGAAAGAAATTGGTGACAGCAACTATCTTGCCTGTAATTGATTATGGAGACGTGCTTTATTTTAGTGCTTCATCTAAATGCCTCCAGTCCTTGGACACTGTTTTTCATTCAGCACTAAGATTTGTTACTGGCTGTCGTAGTCTCACCCACCATTGTCAACTGTATATGAAGTCAGACTTATCTTCATTGAGTGCACGCAGATACACACATTGGCTGACTATCATTTATAAGGCTCTTTTAGGTTTAATACCTCCATACTTGTGTACTCTGTTACAAAGAAAAAGCAGCTCTTACGCATTACGTTCTAACAATTTGTATGTTTTAACTGTTCCTCATGTACGGACTGAATTTGGCAAAAGAGCTTTTGGCATTGCTGCCCCTATGGCATGGAATGCATTGCAGACGAAACTGAAACTTACAGAACTACTTCCATTTGGAGCCTTCTGTTCTGTCCTGAGGGACAAACAGCGAGAGACGTTTGCACAGTGCCTGTGTTTTTAAAGATGTAAATCTCTGTTGTTTTACGGTTCTCTTATGTATTTTAAAATGTATGTCTTAATGTATTTATTTTGAAACTGCTCTGTGACATGTGCTGTTGACCTCTTGGCCAGGTCACCCTTGTGAAAGAGATCTTGATCTCAATGGGTTTTCTTATCTGGTTAAATAAAGGTTCTATAACACACAATAATGGAGCAATTTGCCTCCGGATTTTATTATTCATTATATCAATTGTTTAGTAAAAACTTTACATTTATACAATTTTACTGTAAAATATAGTGGGGGTTTTTACAGTAAATAAAACAGTACCACTGTTTTTTGGGGGAGGATTTACGGAAAAAGCTGGCAGCTTAGTTGTCAGAATTTTAGTGTTAAATTGACATTGTTTATGGAAAAACAGTACAAGTTCTTTTTTTATTCCGGCAACTTAGCTGCCAGTTTTTCTACCGTAAAAAACAAACGTACTGTCTTTCCATCTACAGTTAAAAACAACAACTATAGATTTTACAGTCAAAAGCTGGCAGCTCAGTCAACAGAATTTTAACGCAAAAAAACAGTAGTAGTTTTTTTCAATTTCCAGTAATGTGCTGTAAGAAACAACGTAAAATGTATTGTCGCTTGTATTCATTTGCTGGGTAGTTTGCTGTAAAGTTCAGTATTTCTTTTTTTTTTAAAGACAAAAACGTGATTGGAAAGTATGATGATATACTGTAATATTTATTGCAATAATGGACACTATTAAAGTTTAAAAAGGCATGCAATTTCAAGCAGAACATATATTTTTTCTGTCAAAATGTAAAAAACCCATTACCATATTTTGCGGACTATAAAGCGCACTTAAAATCCTTTTGTTTTTTCCTCAAAACCCGACAGTGTGCCTTATAACCCGGTGCGCCTTAATATAAGGAACAAGTTTGGTTGTGCTTACCCACCTCGAAGCTATTTTATTTTATTCTACTAAGTGTGACCAGTAGATGGCAGTCACACATAAGAGATACATGTAGGCTGCAATATGACTCAAGTAAACAACACCAACACTTTAAATGTTCCATTAAAATTATAGAACATTACACACAGCGCTCAAAAATCTATCCAAATGTTTTTGTAGGACTTTGGTAAGCTATGAAGCCACACCACTTGATGTGCTTCAACATAGGAGTATTATTATGCTGTGTGTATAAGGTAAGACATATTATCTTGTGATTTGTTTCACAATATTATGCAAAAGCAACTTTTCTTATCTTCTGGTACCTGCTGATGTATATTTGGGATCTGCATAAGTCCTGACAATGTGCGCACGTCTGACTTTTTAGTCCGTGTCGACACCGTAGTGGATAATCTTCTTCTTTTTCTCTATCTTCTTGTTATGTGACATTCATCCTCCACTGTTGCCATATTTAATATAAAGTAGTGTCAAGTTCTTACTTATATGTGTCAGTAAACTCACCATGAAAGCACTAAAACATACCGGTGTAGTGACTTTACATTATTCACCCAAGGAACTTTACTTATTAGAGAGTTCCGGTCACGGGACACATTTCGGGTGTTGTTGTTGCACTAGTGAGCCACGGATGAGGAGATGCTGCTCCGTTATTGATTGAAGTAAAGTGTGAATGTCATTAAAACAGTTAGCGCCATCTTTTGACACTTCTTCCACTCCCGTCCTTGCACGCTACACCGCTACAACAAAGATGACGCTGTCCAAGTGGAGGCACGTAAATAAGAGCGCCCACAAAACAGTGCATCCTGAAGAGACTGTCAGAAAGTGAGTTGAAGATGACGTGTAAAACATCAACTATGCAACATTTTGAGCAAAGAAGCAGCATTACATGTTATGTAGACCACAAGGAAGTCTTTTACATTTAGAAAATAATCATAATAATATGACTCCTTTAATGTGCCCTGTAATCTGGTGGCCTTTTGTATGAAAAAAGATGAAAAATAGACCATTCATCGGCAGTGAGCCTTATATTCCGGTGCGCCCTATGGTCCGGAAAATACTGTACTTATAGTGAGAAAATATGAAGTACTTTATTGCCACATATCATTTCCAGGTGTTTGCGGGCCAGATCTTGAGTTTGACACCTGTGCCCTAGTGGCTGTGAGCTGAATTGCTCTGTTCCATGAGCTCACCTTTCACCTGATTCCAGAGGTGGGTAGTAACGCTCTACATTTACTCCGTTACATCTACTTGAGTAACTTTTGGGACAAATTGTACTTCTAAGAGCAGTTTTAATGCAACATACTTTTACTTTTACTTGAGTATATTTCTAGAGAAGAAACGCTACTTTTACTCCGCTCCATTTATCTACATTCAGCTCGCTACTCGCTACTGATTTTTATCCATCTGTTAATGCACGCTTTGTTTGTTTTTTGGTTTGTCAGACAGACTTTCAAAGTAGGATCTATCGCATGCTTGCGTTTCACCAATCAAATGCAGTCACTGGTGACGTTTGACTCCGTTTCACCAATCAAATGCAGTCACTGGTGACGTTTGACTCCGTTTCACCAATCAGATGCAGTCACTGGTGAAGTTTGACTCCGTTTCACCAATCAAATGCAGTCACTGGTGACGTTTGACTCCGTTTCACCAATCAAATGCAGTCACTGGTGACGTTTGACTCCGTTTCACCAATCAAATGCAGTCACTGGTGAAGTTTGACTCCGTTTCACCAATCAAATGCAGTCACTGGTGAAGTTTGACTCCGTTTCACCAATCAAATGCAGTCACTGGTGACGTTTGACTCCGTTTCACCAATCAGATACAGTCACTGGTGAAGTTTGACTCCGTTTCACCAATCAAATGCAGTCACTGGTGAAGTTTGACTCCGTTTCACCAATCAAATGCAGTCACTGGTGACGTTTGACTCCGTTTCACCAATCAGATACAGTCACTGGTGAAGTTTGACTCCGTTTCACCAATCAAATGCAGTCACTGGTGACGTTTGACTCCGTTTCACCAATCAAATACAGTCACTGGTGACGTTTGACTCCGTTTCACCAATCAGATACAGTCACTGGTGAAGTTTGACTCCGTTTCACCAATCAAATGCAGTCAATGGTGACGTTTGACTCCGTTTCACCAATCAGATGCAGTCACTGGTGACGTTTGACTCCGTTTCACCAATCAAATGCAGTCACTGGTGACGTTTGACTACATTTCACCAATCAAATGCAGTCACTGGTGACGTTTGACTCCGTTTCACCAATCAAATGCAGTCACTGGTGACGTTTGACTCTGTTTCACCAATCAAACAGAGCCAGGCGGTCACAAGATTAACTGCACAGAAAGTTTCAGCGGCAACAAGCTTAAGCTTACATGAACTCAACGTCAAATTTGAGGAAGCACATGGCGGTAAGTAACGTTAGTAGACATTTTGGCTGTCACCGTAGGCTGATGTTAGCTTCCCTGCTATGAATCACTGTCAAATGTACATCGTGTGGGGACATTTATTAACGCACTGCAGCCTCATAGACAGACACACACAGACACACACACACACGCACAGTCGCACACACACACACACACACACACGCATGCGTACAAACACCAATCAGAAGTGCAGAGTGTGTTCCCAGATGCAGCCCACACCTATCAGTTTATGGTTTGCGTAAAGGCTAACTTGTTATTTTCCTTTGTAATCTCTGCCTACTGAGCCTATGGTGCTGTTAACTTATTGTGGCTCAATTTGCCTTCATTTTTTTATGTTAATGTATTATTATTTAATATATATTATTGTTTTAGTTGCTTAAGAGATATTCCTGGCTCTGAATTTGCTCATTGCTATTTTTATGTTTTTGTGCATTATTTGTTGGCGTCATCATTAAACGAACAGGTTACTCATCAGTTACTCAGTACTTGAGTAGTTTTTTCACAACACACTTTTTACTTTTACTCAAGTAAATATTTGGGTGACTACTCCTTACTTTTACTTGAGTAATACATCTCTAAAGTAACAGTACTCTTACTTGAGTACAATTTCTGGCTACTCTACCCACCTCTGCCTGCTTCCAGTACAACAATCATTCCGTGCTTCAGAAAATAAGAAGAATGTAAACAATACCCATGGTGGCAGAGAAGATGACGATTCCCAGGACGTTCATCCCATCGCTGGTTCCTTCCCTGGTGCGAATCAGCACGTCGGGGGGCGGAGTCAGGTCCAGGGAGAAGTTCTGGATGTCGCTTCCGTTGTCGTCCTGGATGCCGTAGATGAGCGCTCTCCTCGTGGTGGACTCGGACTGCGCCTGACCCAACGCGGGCTTGTTCTGCACGATGTACTGGCTGCTGGTTCGATACTGCCGCAAACAGAGCACGACAGACTTGCGGCGGCGTTCTGAACGTGATGGCGGACACGACGGGGAGTCAGATGGAGGGGCAGGATGGGCGGACATGGTGACAAGCAAGATGGCCAACGATGTGGGTCACACGATGCGGGACGAGATGGGCTTGTGTCAGGGAGTCACCTGTTGGAACGTGGCCTGGACCAGATTGGACGGGAACATGTTTCTGCAGAGATACAATGATGAGCTAAACACTTCATGGCTCAGAACCAAGCAGGACTTGAGAGAGACGGCCTCACCGGATCAGGTCCAGCAGAGCGTCGGCAGAACTCATGATGGGCTTCCCGCCCTCCTCCGAGTCCTCCTTCTGGGCGGCGCCACCCGGGTGGATGATGGACACCATGACGATGCCCACGATGACGGCCACAAAGGTGGTCCACAGGTAATAGGACACGGTGATGAGACCCAGTCGACTAGAGCACTTGGCGTCCAGCGCCGCCAGGCCCGACATCAAACTGGAAGAGGAACACGACAGAAGTGGAAAAGGTTCTGCCACGCCGTCGCAACCAAAGAAAAACAAAATGTTGGAATACCGGGCGGGGTCAGTACCTGGAGACGACCAGAGGCAGAATCAACATCTTCAGCATCCTCATCAGCAGCTCACCAGGAAACTGGAAATATTTGACTTCCTGTCAGGAGGCGTAAGGTTGTGAGAACATGAGCACCTACGTGTGCTACAACAAGTATGGATCATAGGTCACCATCAAGAAGGGACAATTATATTTCATTCAAACTAACTTCATGTCTTTTTACTTCTCTTTGGAGCCACACCGGGACATCACCACGTCAACAATGTCACACACTAACTCCCTGGACCTCTTTCAGAGATGTCAAAAGATGAAGAAAAATATATATTTGTTGTTTTAATATATTTTCTGTAGGAGGACAAACATGACACAAAGCTTCCTAATTGTTATAAATGCCACAGTTTATATTAAACATGCTTCACTCATGAGAGGATTTGCCAAGCACCGTTTTGTCCTACTCATTTCAGCGGTCCTTGAACTCATCGTAGTTTGTTTACATGTACAACTTTCTCCAACGCTGCCACAAAAAGTCATGTTTTATGCCACTCCTTCTCTGTCTCATTTTGTCCACCAACTGTTTTATGCTGTGCGTGAATGCACATAGGTGAACTTTGTTGATGTTATTGACTTGTGTGGAGTGCTAATCAGGCATATTTGGTCACTGCATGACTGCAAGCTAATCAATGCTAACATGCTATTTAGGCTAAATGTATGTACATATTGCATCATTATGCCTCATTTGTAGCTATATTTAATTTCCTTTACTTATGTCCTCTGTGTATTTAATCTATATTTGCATGTCTCATGACACATTATCTGTATGTCATATTGGCTGCATTTCTCATAGTTGTTTGTGTGCCATGTTGTTCCAGACCACAGCAAACATTACCCAGCTTGCAAAGATTGTAACAAATATATTAGAAGAAGATGTTTCCTTTAACTTGGACACACACATCTATACCTTTAACTTGGACACACACATCTATACCTTTAACTTGGACACACACATCTATACCTTTAACTTGGACACACACACATCTATACCTTTAACTTGGACACACACACATCTATACCTTTAACTTGGACACACACACATCTATACCTTTAACTTGGACACACACACATCTATACCTTTAACTTGGACACACACATCTATACCTTTAACTTGGACACACACATCTATACCTTTAACTTGGACACACACACATCTATACCTTTAACTTGGACACACACACATCTATACCTTTAACTTGGACACACACATCTATACCTTTAACTTGGACACACACATCTATACCTTTAACTTGGACACACACATCTAAACTGAGCCAGTAATTTCCAGAAGTTATCTCACCATCTGAGAAGCCTCCATTTTACTAATGTTTTCCAATGTTGTAAAAATGTGTAGAATGAAAATTTAAATACAACATTTCTGTCAACAAAGATTTGCGTCAGCATTTGATAGTAGGCTAATATAGCTAATATAGACACTTACATCATGTGTTGTCTTCATTATAACACTTATATAAGACTTTTAAAGTAATTTTGATAGTAGGCTAATATAACTAATATAGACACTTACATCATGTGTTGTCTTCATTATAACACTTATATAAGACTTTTAAAGTAATTTTGATAGTAGGCTAATATAACTAATATAGACACTTACATCATGTGTTGTCTTCATTATAACACTTATATAAGGCTTTTCACTTTTTGCAGCTCCAGACATATTTTTATTTTTGGTCCAACATGGCTCTTTCAACATTTTGGGTTGCCGCCCCCTGCACTAAGACATTACCACTGACATCAAACACTGATTAGTAACACTGATTGATGCAGAACAACTCGTTATAGGAACAGCTTGGTCCCAGCCACAGCTATTCTTTTAAACAAGTTATAGTTACATTGCACATATTTATTCATTCCTCGTAGTCTTTTATCCTACTGTTTTCTATTCTGATGCCAAATCTGTATTTTATTGTTCTTCTTTTCCTGGTCCCGGTCCCAAGCAGCCTGTGAGTACTTTGTTATGTTGTGGTTTGTTTTTACCACTATTGTTTATTTTAATGTCTATTCAGATGCCATCCTCAATTTTTACACTACAACAGCAAATTAACCAACAAGTATAAATAAAGTCACCTTGAACACTGGGACATCATCAAGTCAGCGATGTGACATAATCAACAATGTGACATCCTCATGTCAACATCAAGTCAACACTATGACATCATTATGTTTATGTTTCCTGCATTTTATGCTTACAATATGTTGCAAAATAATTGGAAATTGACTAAGTTTGTATTCATGAATACTTTTAATACCAATCACTTGTTTTTGATTGTTTTAATGTTAGAGTATTGATCTGTTTTTGATGTAACTTGTGTTCTACCTGCTGCTACCTCTTGGCCTGGACTCCCTTGAAAAACAGATTCTTAACTTCAAAGGGATTTTCCTGATTAAATAAAGGTTCATAAATATATAAATACACAATGTGACACCATCGAGTCAACACCGTGACATCAACAATGACACCAAGTCATTATGACATAATGGAAACCTGTGACATCACCAAGTCACCAGTGTGACATCAAGTCACCAGTGTGACATCAACACCATGACATTATAAACTAGTCAATCAGTCTGGGAGCAAAGACCTAAGCCTGGCCCAGCCTCACTTAAAAAAGTCCTGAATCCAGACCACGCCCAAAATGTAGTCGCTTCTTCTTTATCCCATTTCTGACATTTCCGAAAGTAAAAAAAATAAATTTGCAGATAACCTTTTGAGCCATCTATGGTGGAATGAAAGAAACAGAGTAGAGCCTCATGTCAGTAATCGTCTCTGTGGGTAAAACGCAAGTAGGTGTTAATATATGCTACCAAAGTAGACCTTATCTGGATCACACCCAAAATCTCAGTTGCCGTTCCTTATCCCATTTATGACATTTCTTAAAAGTTTTATGAAAATCCGCTGAAAATCGTCCAAACTAACTAACGAACCAACAGCAATGATTACATAACCTCCTGGCAGAAGTAGCACGTCAACACTATGACATCAAGTCAACATGATGACATCAACAATGTGACATCATCAAGTCAACACTATGACATTAAGTCAACATGATGACATCAACAATGTGACATCATCAAGTCAACACTATGACATCAAGTCAACATGATGACATCAACAATGTGACATCATCAAGTCAACACTATGACATCAAGTCAACATGATGACATCATCAAGACAACATCATCAACAATGTGACATCATCAAGACAACACTATGTCTTCAAGTCAAGTAAAAATTACTATGTCAACAATATGACATCAAGTCAACATGATGACATCGACAATGTGATGCAACCAAGACAACATTATCAACAATGTGACA
Source organism: Entelurus aequoreus (assembly GCF_033978785.1). Lineage (NCBI taxonomy): Eukaryota > Metazoa > Chordata > Actinopteri > Syngnathiformes > Syngnathidae > Entelurus > Entelurus aequoreus. The sequence continues at coordinate 6,546,461 of NC_084757.1, read as the reverse complement.
TCATCAAGGCAACACAATGACATCATCAAGACAACACTATGACATCAAGTTAACATGATGACAACAACAATGTGACATCATCAAGTCACCACTATGACATCAAGACAACATAGTGACAACTACAACGTGACATCATCAAGTCACCACTATGACATCAAGACAACATAGTGACAACAACAACGTGACATCATCAAGTCACCAGTGTGACGTCAATTTAACACAATGACAACAACAATGTGACATCGAGTCACCACTATGACATCAGGACAACATGATGACATCAACAATGTGACATCATCAAGACAACACCATGACATCAAGTCAACATGATGACATCAACAATGTGACAACATCAAAACAACACCATGACATCAAGTTGACATAATGACATCAATATTGTGACATAATCAAGTCACCACTAGGACAGCAAGTTAACATAATGACATCAATAATGTGACATCATCAAGTCACCACGATGACAACAACAATGTGACATCATCAAGACAACACCATGACATCAAGTTAACATAATGGCATCAATAATTTGTGACATCATCAAGTCACCACTATGACATCAAGTCAACATGATAAAAACAACAACGTGACATCATCAAGACAACACTATGACATCAAGTTAACATGATAAAAACAACAACGTGACATCATCAAGACAACACTATGACATCAAGTTAACATGATAAAAACAACAACGTGACATCATCAAGACAACACTATGACATCAAGTTAACATGATAAAAACAACAACGTGACATCATCAAGACAACACTATGACATCAAGTTAACATGATAAAAACAACAACGTGACATCATCAAGACAACACTATGACATCAAGTTAACATGATAAAAACAACAACGTGACATCATCAAGACAACACTATGACATCAAGTTAACATGATAAAAACAACAACGTGACATCATCAAGACAACACTATGACATCAAGTTAACATAATGGCATCAATAATTTGTGACATCATCAAGTCACCACTATGACATCAAGTCAACATGATAAAAACAACAACGTGACATCATCAAGACAACACTATGACATCAAGTTAACATAATGGCATCAATAATTTGTGACATCATCAAGTCACCACTATGACATCAAGTCAACATGATGACATCAACAATGTGACATCATCAAGACAACACTATGACATCAAGTTAACATAATAATAATGTGACATCATCAAGTCAACACCATGACATCAAGTCAACACCATGACAACAACAATGTGACATCATCAAGACAACACCATGACATCAAGTTAACATAATGACATCAATAATGTGACATCATCAAGTCACCACTATGACATCAAGACAACACAATGACAACAACAACGTGACATCAAGTCACCACTATGGCGTCAAGACAAAACAATGACATCAATAATGTGACATCATCAAGTCACCACTATGACATCAAGACAACACAATGACAACAACAACGTGACATCAAGTCACCACTATGGCATCAAGACAAAACAATGACATCAATAATGTGACATCATCAAGTCACCACTATGACATCAAGACAACACAATGACAACAACAACGTGACATCAAGTCACCACTATGGCATCAAGACAAAACAATGACATCCATAATGTGACATCATCAAGACAACACAATGACGACAACAACGTGACATCAAGTCACCACTATGGCATCAAGACAAAACAATGACATCAATAATGTGGCGTCATCAAATTAACAATGTGACATCATCAAGTCAACACTATGACATCAAGACAACACTGACATCAACAATGTGACATGATTAAGTCACCACTATGACATCAAGTTAACATAATGACATCAACAATGTGACATCAAGTCACTACTATGCCATCAAGTCAACATGACATCATCAATGTGACATCAAGTCAACATGACGATATCAACAATGTGACATCATCAAGACAACACTATGACTTCAAGACAACACAATGACATCATCAAGACAACACTATGACATCAATAATGTGACATCATCAAGTCAACACTATGACTTCAAGACAACACAATGACATCATCAAGACAACACTATGACATCAATAATGTGACATCATCAAGTCAACACTATGACTTCAAGACAACACAATGACATTATCAAGACAACACTATGACATCAATAATGTGACATCATCAAGTCAACACTATGACTTCAAGACAACACAATGACATCATCAAGTCAACACTATGACTTCAAGACAACACAATGACATCATCAAGTCAACACTATGCCGTCAAGTCAACATAATGACATGATCAAGTCAACCCTATGACATCAAGTTAACATGACATCATCATTGTGACATCAAGTCAAAATGAGCACTGTGACATCATCAGTGTTGGTGTCATAATGAACAGGAAGATTGGGAGCGGTCAAACGGTATTGGGGCTGACAATAAAATGTGTGCGTGGCGTCGGGCGGCACTAGAACAGATGTGACACGTTTCCGGGTCGGACGGTTCTGGTGACAGTTGGGCGGCAAATTGCTGATCCGACAGGATTTTGCCTTGTTGCAGTGTGACGCAGCAGCTGTTCCCCATCAGCTGTCGTGTTCTGCAGCCAGAAGTGGCGGCGCCGCTCGGTCCAAATCAATCTGGCAGCGGGTCAAGAGTGGGGGGAAAAGCCGCTTTGCTTCCAGGTCCTAACTGCGTGCTTAAAGGAGGAATATTATTGGAGCTGGGAACGCTGAATGAAGATGAGGATCAACTTTATTGTGCTTCACACCTTTTTGTGTGGCCTGCACTTAATTGCCCTGACAAATATTAACACAGAAAATATTCACATTTGACTTTTACAGCCTGTGTACTATATTTCATATAATTGTGACATCATTGCTAATCGGACAACAAAATATGAGAAATCCTGCTGCGAGGCGCACAGTACTCTGGCTCACCCTGAAGGTGGCCTGTGTGAGCTTTAGTCCTTTAAGAATTTCACAATAAAATAACATAACGTTTCCTGTAGCAGGATAGTGTTATGGTATTATTGCACTGCATGACTCCAACTGTCCAAATGTGTCTGTGTCCAAAGGTAACAAATCTAATATTTTGCAACATTTGGAGCGCCGTTTTGTAACCGAATATGAAGAAGGCATGTCACAAAATAGACTCAAACTATTTTTAGGATCCTGACGACAACAACAACAACAACAACAACAGGCAGATGAACGGAATCCTTCACACATGCCATATAATATTGAGAGGATTGTGAAGATAACATTACAGATTTATTGTAAAAAAAAATACCCAGAAAAAAGTATTTGACACTATTCTCCTTGAAAGAAATAAAAGGTTTTTTTTATTTTTTGCTTTTAAGGAGAATTTGATATTTTTCGAGGTGTTTCATTCCATTGTTTCAATTAATAGCACTTAATTGTTCATCTGTGCATGTTCTTTTTCGTTACTTGTTTCAAAATGATACAAATATTTACATAAAAACTGAGTTGAGAGTGGAATAATTGTGCATTAACCGAAGTTAAAGTAGAAGGTTCAATTACTTGTGATTTTTGCCAAAATATTCCATCGCGACTGTTTGTGAGCCGCCTCTGAATTCCCCACCCAGAAATAATTCCTCAGCTTTGTTAACCCTGTGCATGGACTTTTGTATACATATAAAAGCAAAACAATATACCTGTATCAACATTGATAAGAGCACAAAGGTTTAGACAATAAATCAGTGCCCTGCTAACCACGAAGCACACATCACTATGATACACACGACAGCAGCGGTCCTCAACATTTTCCAGGTCAAAGCCCCCCGGGCCGATGGAGAGATGGCCCGCAGTTCCAATTGTGTTGGTTTACAGCAGAGCTGGGCAAATATTTTGACTCGGGGGCCACATTGAGAGACAAAAATGTGTCTGGGGGGGCCGTTGCTTAGTGTCTGTGCTGTGTAAAACTGGGCAGGGTAACCACGTAATACTCCATGTCAGTAGGTGGCAGCAGGTAGTTCATTGCTTTGTAAAAGTCGGAATGTGTCGGGTGAGACGAGGATGGTTTGTTGTGATCCCAATATGCAGACCACAGCGGGAGGCAGGGTGCAGGTAAAAAGGTATGTAATGCTTAAACCCAAAATGAACGAAAGGGACAGGAAAAGGTATGCAAAACGAAAGTGAAACAGAACTGGCTACAAAGTAAACAGAGACAGAATGCTGGACGACAGCAAAAACTTACGGCGTCCACAAAGTACATCCGTACGTGACATGACAATCAACAATGTCCTCACAAAGAAGGATAGCAACAACGTAAATAGCCTTGCTTGCTAACACAAAGCAGGTGCGCGGAATAGCGCTCAAAGGAAGACATGAAACTGCTACAGGAAAACACTGACAAAACAGGAAGGGCCACCAAAATAAGAGCGCAAGACAAGAACTAAAGCATTACACACAGGAAAACACCAACAAACTCAAAATAAGGCACGACAACCTGGTGGAGTTACGTTTTTGAATGTTTTCTGCTGGTGGTGTGCCTCTGTTTTTTTTTCATGGAAAAAATGTGCCTTGCCTCAAAAAAGGTTGAAAAACACTGCCATGGACAGACCATCTAAAAAAAAACCGGAATGGAATTTTACAGTTTTTTACTGAATGGGACACCCAGAATGTACATGAAAATAAAGAAAGAGGGATTTACAATATTAACTATGAACAATAAAAGACTGAATATTAACAACGTATGAACATCTTTTACTTGTCAGACCAGCTCCTCCATTGTTTATCTTTTACAATCAAGCAAAACACAACAAAATGTAAAAAAACAGCAAAATATGAATGCAAAGTGTAAAAAACACCTACAATATGATATATTATCACGTAAAAATGTGCTTCCGCATCGTTTTCTGACCCAATTTTTTTTTTTTTATGAAATCAACATAAAAAACACAATATATACATTCTATATCAATATAGATCAATACAGCCTGCAGGGATACAGTCCGTAAGCACACATGATTGTATTTATTTATTTAAATACACCCCCCCCCCAACCCCCCCACCGGTCCGTGGGACAAATTTTCAAGCGTTGACCGGTCTGCAGCTACAAAAAGGTTGGGGACCACTGGTCCAGAGGACACGACGTCCACAAATCATAATATGACCCGGTGCACCTTTTGTATAAAAATAGACCTGAATACACCCGCTCATCGGCAGTGCGCCTTATGGTCCAGAAAATACGGTACTTTTCAGACGTGCTAAACAAAAATGCAAATTAGCACCCGCAGAACAGTTTCAGCCTTGATAAATCACATTGAGCGTGCTGAATATTATTTATTTATTTATCATTTAGTCTCTCAGCTTCCCAGTCATGAGGGCGATCTGATGGACCATATATATATATATCATTATTTTGCTGACTTCTCACGAACCGCATATATTCTGCATATACACTACCGTTCAAAAGTTTGGGGTCACATGTAAATGTCCTTATTTTTGAAGGAAAAGCACTGTACTTTTCAATGAAGATAACTTGAAACTAGTCTTAACTTGAAAGAAATACACTCTATACATTGCTAATGTGGTAAATGACTATTCTAGCTGCAAATGTCTGCTTTTTGGTGCAATATCTACATAGGTGTATAGAGGCTCATTTCCAGCAACTATCACTCCAGTGTTCTAATGGTACAATGTGTTTGCTCATTGGCTCAGAAGGCTAATTGATGATTAGAAAACCCTTGTGCAATCATGTTCACACATCTGAAAACACTTTAGCTCGTTACAGAAGCTACAAAACTGACCTTCCTTTGAGCAGATTGACTTTCTGGAGCATCACATTTGTGGGCTCAATTAAACGCTCAAAATGGCCAGAAAAAGAGAACTTTCATCTGAAACTCGACAGTCTATTCTTGTTCTTAGAAATGAAGGCTATTCCTCTAAATTGTTTGGTTGACCCCAAACTTTTGAACGGTAGTGTATATATATCCTTATTTTGCTGACTTCTGATGAACCACATATATTCTGCATATATATATCCTTATTTTGCTGACTTCTGATGAACCACATATATTCTGCATATATATATCCTTATTTTGCTGACTTCTGACAACCACATATATTCTACATATATATATCCTTATTTTGCTGACTTCTGATGAACCACATATATTCTGCATATATATATCATTATTTTGCTGACTTCAAAAAGGCAATCCTCTGCTAATGACCTTAGTAGATCAGCTTTGCGTGTGCTACCAAGTTTACAAGCAAACCTATAATAAATCAGGCCCTATGTCTTTATTCTCTTCCTCATTACATTTATGCTGCTGTTTTTTTTGTTTGTACAATATGCCGCGGGCCAACAAAACCCGAGATGCGGGCCACACATGACCCCCCCCTCCACCGTCCCCACTTTGGATACTGCTTGTTTTTTAATCATGACGGCAAAATGAGTGTTCGTGTTCGGTTAAAGTGACGTCACACGGGTTCAACTCCATGTCATATTCTTCCCAGTATAAAGAGTACGCAGCTTTACAACGTCGCTGAATTTTGTTTTGACTTTTTAAACTTTTTTATAAGGATGCTCTACATGTGTTTGAGCCAAATGAAGTCGTATTTGTGTATTATATGTATTACCGTGCTTCTTTCACACGGTTGTGGCGACCAATAAAGATATTACCCAGTGGGCACCTTGATGTCGGATTTCAATTGACATTTTTATCCAATTGTTGAACAACATAATTTTCAACGTTTGTTCATGATTTCTTTGTTTAGTTGGTGAAAATTAAGTAAACAAGCCAATGCTAAACTTAAGTAAATTAAACACTGGACAATATGTTGACGTTCCTTTGACATCAATTTGATCATGCTAATTGATTTAGTGTCAATTTAATGACAACTTTAGGTGATCATTTAATGATTATTATTTTTTATGATACTAATTTTCAAATTACATTTACGCATTCGTTCATGGTTTTAAAAAATGAGCAAGATTTCACAGCATTCAACACTATTAATTCTCAATAGAATAATGTATCAACATCTACTGAAATATATATAAATGTAAAAATAAACAGTCTACTTTAGCAATGTGATCAACATACAGTATACAAGTTTATATGTTGTTTCTTATGGGGAAAGACGCTAATGTCTCTTTTTTATGTGTTAGTATATGAGCTAGCTAACTAGCCATTAGCGCGCTAACTTTCTTCTTGTTAGAATAATTATGTATAAATTATCACACAACTTTTATGCTTAAAGGCCGTTGCTATAGTTATTATCAATTGTGCTGAAGTTGTACTTTTCTATCTGTGCAAAGGGACAACTCGCACTCTTGGATTGCGAGTCTTCTCGTATCAGGGTTTGTGGCCTGCTGACTGCCAAGGGCGAACATCGAGTACCGTGACGCAGACAAAGCAGAGACAAGGCGATATCACGACTGTCAGCACGTTTCCATTTCTGAATAATCCTACATTGTGTCTAACTGGGGCTGCTGAGATGACCCCCCTTCCTTCAGCAGCAGCCTCAGTGATGTAACCAGGGACGCCCAAATAAATAGAGGAGCATGTGGGACTGTACCTTAGAGTGTAGGTTGGAACTGTAACTAAGTGTACAGCCCAATACGTCTCTCCTCATGAGTAAAATTGAACTCTGTCTCTGCATGATTCCTTGCTTCTTGTCTGTTTAATAGATGTCATCAGTGTTTGAACCTGACACTTCTCCATAATCCGAGTGTGGTTATTAATCACGATATTTTCAATTGAACACGGTACTAACCGTCTGGAGTTTTACCACGGTTGATCAATAATATGGTTTATGGTCACTAAATGGCAGCTGATGTAACTGAGCCTGGTGAAGGAAGACGGTACACCAGGTGATGGAGGACAGTGGGGGACGGAGGGGCCTCGTGGCGAGGGAGGCGGGGCCTAAAGGCGGCTAAAGAGCTTTTCTGGCAGGCATTAAGCAGCCGCAGCTTAGTTTGCTGTGTGAGAGCAGGATCAACGTTCACAAACATTTCCCGTGTGCAGCTCACACTTTTTCTCCGGA
>NC_084757.1:6490947-6533447 GCF_033978785.1 Entelurus aequoreus | reverse complement strand
CATGGTGTCTCAGGGTGCTACTATGTTACTGCAGCAGTAATGTAAACATGCTCTCTCAGGATGCTACTATGTTACTGCAGCAGTAATGTAAACATGGTGTCTCAGGGTGCTATTATGTTACTGCAGCAGTAATGTAAACATGGTGTCTCAGGGTGCTACTATGTTACTGCAGCAGTAATGTAAACATGGTGTCTCAGGGTGCTACTATGTTACTGCAGCAGTAATGTAAACATGGTGTCTCAGGGTGCTACTATGTTACTGCAGCAGTAATGTAAACATGGTGTCTCAGGATGCTACTATGTTACTGCAGCAGTAATGTAAACATGCTCTCTCAGGGTGCTACTATGTTACTGCAGCAGTAATGTAAACATGCTCTCTCAGGATGCTACTATGTTACTGCAGCAGTAATGTAAACATGGTGTCTCAGGGTGCTACTATGTTACTGCAGCAGTAATGTAAACATGCTCTCTCAGGATGCTACTATGTTACTGCAGCAGTAATGTAAACATGGTGTCTCAGGGTGCTATTATGTTACTGCAGCAGTAATGTAAACATGGTGTCTCAGGGTGCTACTATGTTACTGCAGCAGTAATGTAAACATGGTGTCTCAGGATGCTACTATGTTACTGTAGCAGTAATGTAAACATGGTGTCTCAGGATGCTACTATGTTACTGCAGCAGTAATGTAAACATGCTCTCTCAGGATGCTACTATGTTACTGCAGCAGTAATGTAAACATGCTCTCTCAGGATGCTACTATGTTACTGCAGCAGTAATGTAAACATGGTGTCTCAGGGTGCTATTATGTTACTGCAGCAGTAATGTAAACATGGTGTCTCAGGGTGCTACTATGTTACTGCAGCAGTAATGTAAACATGGTGTCTCAGGATGCTACTATGTTACTGCAGCAGTAATGTAAACATGGTGTCTCAGGGTGCTACTATGTTACTGCAGCAGTAATGTAAACATGCTCTCTCAGGATGCTACTATGTTACTGCAGCAGTAATGTAAACATGGTGTCTCAGGATGCTACTATGTTACTGCAGCAGTAATGTAAACATGGTGTCTCAGGATGCTACTATGTTACTGCAGCAGTAATGTAAACATGGTGTCTCAGGATGCTACTATGTTACTGCAGCAGTAATGTAAACATGGTGTCTCAGGATGCTACTATGTTACTGCAGCAGTAATGTAAACATGGTGTCTCAGGATGCTACTATGTTAGTGCAGCAGTAATGTAAACATGCTCTCTCAGGATGCTACTATGTTACTGCAGCAGTAATGTAAACATGGTGTCTCAGGATGCTACTATGTTACTGCAGCAGTAATGTAAACATGGTGTCTCAGGATGCTACTATGTTACTGCAGCAGTAATGTAAACATGGTGTCTCAGGGTGCTACTATGTTACTGCAGCAGTAATGTAAACATGGTGTCTCAGGGTGCTACTATGTTACTGCAGCAGTAATGTAAACATGGTGTCTCAGGGTGCTACTATGTTACTGCAGCAGTAATGTAAACATGGTGTCTCAGGGTGCTACTATGTTACTGCAGCAGTAATGTAAACATGCTCTCTCAGGATGCTACTATGTTACTGCAGCAGTAATGTAAACATGGTGTCTCAGGGTGCTACTATGTTACTGCAGCAGTAATGTAAACATGGTGTCTCAGGATGCTACTATGTTAGTGCAGCAGTAATGTAAACATGGTGTCTCAGGGTGCTACTATGTTACTGCAGCAATAATGTAAACATGGTGTCTCAGGGTGCTACTATGTTACTGCAGCAGTAATGTAAACATGGTGTCTCAGGATGCTACTATGTTAGTGCAGCAGTAATGTAAACATGGTGTCTCAGGATGCTACTATGTTACTGCAGCAGTAATGTAAACATGCTCTCTCAGGATGCTACTATGTTACTGCAGCAGTAATGTAAACATGGTGTCTCAGGATGTCTCAGGGTGCTACTTTGGAAAGGACATCTGTTCGCTGTCAAAGTCCTTTTCTTATCCATTGTTAATCCGCACATGTTCATTTATGAAACGCAATTATTAGATTGGATGATAATCCTCCATTGTTAAAGGTTATTTTGGGGACAGTGTGACCGCGGCGTTTTGTTCACGGACCCTCCATATAGCTGATTTATCTTTATCTTTAATTCAGCTTGTGTCACACGTCTTTGCCTGGAAGTACAAAACAACGCTGAAGATGAAACCGGCAGCCAATTTTATTTATTATGTGTTCCAGTCAAAAAAGCTAATAAGCATTAATAACGGTCACGTGCGGGCTATGTCTTTGTAAAAGTATTCACCTCAAACATGAGACACTCTCCATAACGTGTACATACAGTGGTGGTCAAAAGTGTACATACACTTGTAAAGAACATCATGTCATGGCTGTCTTGACTTTACAATCATTATTATTTTTTTGTGATGTAGTGATTGGAGCACATACTTGTTGCTCACAAAAAACATTCATGAAGTTTGCTTCTTTTATGAATTTATTATGGCTCTACTGAAAATGTGAGGGTCAAAAGTATACATACAGCCATGTTAATATTTGCTTACATGTCCCTTGGCAAGTTGACCTGCAATAAGGTGCTTTTGGTAGCCATCCACAAGCTTCTGCTTGACCACTTGACCACTAAATTGGTGAAGTTCAGCTAAATGTGTTGGTTAGGACACGGTATCATTCGTCAGGTAACATTTTTGACGCTGATGTATATACATGCAAAGTTAGAAGAAAAAAAAGCTAGCATGCTAATGTTTGCATGCTAAAATGCTAACTGTAACATGCATCAAGTACTAAAATATATTACTCTGAGGTGTGTACTTGGAAAAATTGTTTAAAATGCTAGCATGCTAACATTAGCATGCATCAAGTACAAAAATATGACCTACAAAATTAGCTAAAAAAAGGCTAGTATATTAACCTTAAAGGCCTACTGAAAGCCACTACTAGCGACCACGCAGTCTGATAGTTTATATATCAATGATGAAATCTTAACATTGCAACACATGCCAATACGGCCGGGTTAACTTATAAAGTGACATTTAAAATTTCCCGGGAAATATCCGGCTGAAACGTCGCGGTATGATGACGTATGCGCGTGACCAAGTCAGAGTAACGGAAGTTATGGTACCCCGTAGAATCCTATACAAAAAGCTCTGTTTTCATTTCATAATTCCACAGTATTCTGGACATCTTTTGCAATTTGTTTAATGAACAATGAAGGCTGCAAAGAAGACAGTTGTAGGTGGGATCGGTGTATTAGCAGCGGACTACAGCAACACAACCAGGAGGACTTTGTTGGAGAGCAGACGCGCTAGCCGCCGACCTCACCTTGACTTCCTACGTCTCCGGGCCGCCAAACGCATCGGGTGAAGTCCTTCGTCCTTCTGCCGATCGCTGGAACGCAGGTGAGCACGGGTGTTGATGAGGTGTTGATGAGGGCTGGCTGGCGTAGGTGGATAGCTAATGTTTTTAGCATAGCTCTGTGCGGTCCGGTTGCTAAGTTAGCTTCAATGGTGTCGTTAGCACAGCATTGTTAACCTTCGCCAGCCTGGAAAGCATTAACCGTGTATTTACATGTCCACGGTTTAATAGTATTGTTGATTTTCTATCTATCCTTCCAGTCAGGGGTTTATTTGTTTTGTTTCTATATGCAGTTAAAGCACGATGCTATCACGTTAGCTCGTAGCTAAAGCATTTCGCCGATGTATTGTCGTGGAGATAAAAGGCACTGAATGTCCATTTCACGTTCTCGACTCTCATTTTCAAGAGGATATAGTATCCCAGGTGGTTTAAAATACAAATCCGTGATCTACAATAGAAAAAGGAGAGAGTGTGTAATCCAATGAGCCAGCTTGTACCTAAGTTACGGTCAGAGCGAAAAAAGATACGTCCATCACTGCCTCTCAAGTCCTTCACTGTAACGTTCCTCATCTACGAATCTTTCATCCTCGCTCAAATTAATGGGGTAATCATCACTTTCTCGGTCCGAATCTCTCTCGCTCCATTGTAAACAACGGGGAATTGTGAGGAATACTAGCTCCTGTGACGTCACGCTACTTCCGCTACAGGCAAGGCTTTTTTTTTTATCAGCGAGCAAAAGTTGCGAACTTTATCGTCGATTTTCTCTACTAAATCCTTTCAGCAAAAATATGGCAATATCGCGAAATGATCAAGTATGACACATAGAATGGATCTGCTATTCCCGTTTAAATTAAAAAAAATCATTTCAGTAGGCCTTTAACATGCTGACAGGTATCATTCGTCAGGTAACATTTTGACGCTGATGTGTATACATGCAAAATGGACTTGTTTCTTCAGCATTGTCCACACCTTTAAGTCAGGCCATTGTAAAACCTTAATTCTAGCCTGATTTAGCCATTCCTTTACCACTTTTGAGGTGTGTTTGGGGTCATTGTCCTGTTGGAACACCCAACAAGACCCAACCTCCGGGCTGATGATTTTAGCTTATCCTGAACAATTTGGAGCTAATCCTCCTTTTTCATTGTCCCATTTAAAGCAGCAGTTCCATTGGCAGCAAAACAGGCCCGGAGCATAATACTACCACCACCATGCTTGACGGTAGGCATGGTGTTCCTGGGATTAAAGGCCTCACCTTTTCTCCTCCAAACATATTGCTGGGTATTGTGGCCAAACAGCTCCATTTTCGTTTCATCTGACCACAGAACTTTCCTCCAGAAGGTTTTATCTTTGTCCATGTGATGTCAGATGAAACAAAAACTGGAGCTGTTTGGCCACAATACTAAGCAATATGTTTGGAGGAGATAAGGTGAGGCCTTTAATCCCAGGAACACCATTCCTACCGTCAAGCATGGTGGTGGTAGTATTATGCTCTGGGCCTGTTTTGCTGCCAATGGAACTGCTGCTTTAGTGGGACAATGAAAAAGGAGGATTAGCTCCAAATGAAAATCATCAGCCCGGAGGTTGGGTCTTGTTGGGTGTTCCAACAGGACAATGACCCCAAACACACCTCAAAAGTGGTAAAGGAATGGCTAAATCAGGCTAGAATGAAGGTTTTCTTCCCAAAGTCCTGACTTAAAGGTGTGGACAATGCTGAAGAAACAAGTCCATGTCAGAAAAGCAACACATTTAGATGAACTGCAGCAATTTAGTGGTCAAGTGGTCAAGCAGAAGCTTGTGGATGGCTACCAAAAGCGCCTTATTGCAGGTCAACTTGCCAAGGAAGCAAATATTAACATGGCTGTATGTATACTTTTGACCCTCACATTTTCAGTAGAGCCATAATAAATTCATAAAAGAAGCAAACTTCATGAATGTTTCTTGTGAGCAACAAGTATGTGCTCCAATCACTACATCACAACAAAATAATAATGATTGTAAAGTGAAGACAGCCATGACATGATGTTCTTTACACGTGTACGTACACTTTTGACCACCACTGTATGTGAAATATTGTGTAAATATGAATGAAATGTAGACTCTAACATAACATAACAGCATAACGCGTGTAAAAGGGTTTGAGTGGCAAGTGGATGACAACCAAAATGTCCAAACAAGGTTGGCGTGATGGAGAAACTCGGTCAAGGTACAAAGTGGGAGGAGCTTCCTGGTTGGCCAAATGTGAGGTCACACTGGGGGCGGGACTGACCTGCTCCGTGAGGCGCCGCGTCCTCAGGAAGAATCCCAGGAGGCATCCGATGACCACGGCCAGCACCGACATGATGAGGAGGCCATTTTGTTTGCAGACGTTCTTCACCCTCAGCCACACGGCGTCCAACGCCACCGCCATGGTCGCTCACCTGCCTGGCCCGCCCCCCTCGCCCTCTCAGCAGGCCATAAAGCTGCGGTTGCGCTGCCAGGCCTTGGAAAGGAGAGAAGAATCAGAAAAGCGAGGAAGGAGGAGCAGCTTCCCGAGCGGACGGGAGGCGATGACTTGGCGGCGTTCTAGAGCGCTCCCCGCCTCAGCATCCCGCTTGTCCTCCGGGCTGCGGCGTACTGCGCTAAGCTCTCACTTTCCAGGCTTCACTCCCACACCGCCCTCCCTTCCTGCTCCACCCATCAACAGCTGGGTTAACATGTCCAATCCTGTTACACGCCCGCTGTATTAAAGTGGTCTGAGGCCGGATTAACATCTCATGGACAACTTGACAAACGCTCTCCCGCCCCACCCTGATGATCACGCTGCCCGGGTGGCAAACACAACACCCGCCCTGAACCGTCATCAAGGGGTGCCCCCTTAAACGTCACGGTGTGAAGCCATCTCAGTGCTAATGCTAACTGTTTGGGAGAGACGCTCTAGACCAGGGGTGTCCAAAGTGCTCGCATTTTTAGCATGCTAACATTAGCATGCTAACTTTTTTTTGCTAATTTTGCATGTATACACATCAGCGTCAAAACTGTTACCTGACGAATTATACCTGTCAGCATGTTAAGGTTAATATACTATCTTTTTTGTAGCTCATATTTTTGTACTTGATGCATGCTAATGTTAGTATGCTAGCATTTAAAAAAAAAAAGTCAAGTACACACCACAGAGTAATATATTTTGGTACTTAATGCACACTACAGTTAGCATTTTAGCATGCCAACATTAGCACGGTAGCTTTTTTTGCTAATTTTGCATGTATACACATCAGCGTCAAAACTGTTACCTGACGAATGATACCTGTCAGCATGTTAAGGTTAATATACTAGCTTTTTTGTTTAGCTTATTTTGTAGCTCGTATTTTTGTACTTGATGCATGCTAATGTTAGTATGCCAGCATTTAAAAAAAAAAGTCAAGTACACACCACAGAGTAATATATTTTGGTACTTGATGCATGTTACAGTTAGCATTTTAGCATGCGAACATTAGCATGCTAGCTTTTCTTCTTAATTTTGCATGTATACACATCAGCGTCAAAATGTTACTTGACGAATGAAACATGTCAGCATGTTAAGGTTAATATACTAGCATTTTTTAGCTATTACTGTAGGTATACAACTCAGTCATATTTTTGTACTTGATGCATGCTAATGTTAGCATGCTAGCATTTTAAACAAATTTTCCAGTAGACACCTCAGAGTAATATATTTTGGTACTTAATGCACACTACAGTTAGCATTTAAGCATGCCAACATTAGCATGGTAGCTTTTTTTGCTAATTTTGCATGTATACACATCAGCGTCAAAATGTTACCTAATGAATGATACCTGTCAGCATGTTAAGGTTAATATACTAGCATTTTTGTTCAGCTTATTTTGTAGGTACACAACTCAGTCATATTTTTGTACTTGATGCATGCTAATGTTAGCATGCTAGCATTTTAAACAATTTTTCCAAGTTCACACCTCAGAGTAATATATTTTGGTACTTGATGCACACTACAGTTAGCATTTTAGCATGCGAAAATTAGCATACTAGCTTTTTTTTTGTGCTCATTTTGCATGTATACACATCAGCGTCAAAAATGTTGTTACCTGACGAATGATACCCTTTTAGCATGTTAAGGTTAATATACTAGCATTTTTTTTCTAATTTTGCATGTATACACATCAGCGTCAAAACTGTTGTTACCTGACGAATGATACCCTTTTAGCATGTTAAGGTTAATATACTAGCATTTTTTTTTTAGCTAATTTTGTAGGTCATATTTTTGTACTTGATGCATGCTAATGTTAGCATGCTAGCATTTTAAACAATTTTTCCAAGTACACACCTCAGAGTAATATATTTTGGTACTTGATGCATGTTACAGTTAGCATGCGAACATTAGCATGCTAGCTTGTTTTGCTAATTTTGCATGTATACACATCAGCGTCAAAATGCTACCTGATGAATGATACCTGTCAGCATGGTAAGGTTAATATACTAGCTTTTTTTGGGAAATTTTTGTAGGTCATATTTTTGTATGCATGATGCATGCTAATGATAGCATGTTGGCATTTTAAACAATGTTTCAAGTACACACCTCAATAATATATTTTGGTACTTAATGCCTGTTACAGTTAGCATTTTGACATGCTGAGATTAGCATGCTAGCTTTTTTTTTTAATTTAGCTGGCATACACTTGTGTGTCATATATTTTGTTATTTCCCTAATGTTTCCTGTAAGCATGCTATTTTTCGCATGTTAGCATAGTAATGTTAGCTTTTTAAGCTCATATTCTTTGTTACTTGACTCTATCTGGCTAGCGCGCTAGCTGTTAGCATTTCAGTTGGGCTTTGGCTGTTCAGCGTTTACACCAGTGACGTGCAGTCAGGGGAGGCGGGGCCTCACGTGCCATCATGGAAAGAAAAAAAATGTAAAAAGGAAAAAAATTAATTAAATTGTTATATGTATCCAGTGATTATACTATAAATTTATTTTCCATTTAACTTCACCAGTTTTAGATTATTTTTATTCAATATCGCTGAATGTTCACATTTGCCGTTCAAATACTGAGAAGAGACTTGCGGTGAGTCACCAGCCAGTTGAGCCTCACATGGATTGCGCAATGACTCGGCTAACTGCTGGCCTGCTGTGCAGTGAGAGCGTATTGCTATATAATTAAATTATACATTTCCATAGTTTAGTTAGCTGAGGTATGTAATGTAGTGTATTTTGTCAACAACTGTATGTGTGTAACGTATTTCTTGTGCTGAGCAATCATAAAACGGCTGTGAAGACGCACTGGCTGAGGCTCGCAGTAATCCCGCCTCATGGTGGTAGAGGGCGCTAGTGATCCCAGGGATCATTCTTGCGACTACTCGGCTGCAGAATAAGTGACAACAAGCAGCAACAGTTAGCAAGTCAAGTGCAGCGTTTATTTTTTCCTCTCGCCTGGACTTTTAACATGGAGGATTACATATCTAAAATAAAACCGTTTTCTAAACTGGACTTTCAATGGAAGCAGGAGGTAATAATTAAAGGAAGATCTCCATCGAGACAGAGAGACTTTTAAAACTGAAGAAAGATAAGGAAGACTTCTATAAACAAGTTATCGATGCTTTTGTTCAGAAGGAGCGGCGCATGGACTTCATTTATAAGTAAAGGTAAGACCATAATAATGTTTTTTTAATTAAATGTGCTTTTTTGTGTGCTACAGTTTGTATGTGTAAAGAATGCTGGTATGAGCTTTTAAACATAACCCGTTAACTGCTGCCAATCAAATGGTGAATAAGATACTCTTTAGGGTTCATATGTTAGTAAATCTGACTGGGATGAAGTCAGTGCCTCACCAGCCATGAACCTCACCGCACGTCACTGGTTTACACAAAATGTATTCGGAAATTGCATCTTCTAAGAAAAAAATTACATTTTGCACTGGTTTGGAAGGTGAAAAGTACCACCATGGCCCCCACATCCTTGGATTTATCAGCCTGTGGCCATCAGTGAAACAAGTTTGGGCACCCCTCCTACACATAAATGGACGGCTACATCGTAGTACCCACTGTGGTATTTTCTGTCGTTTCTCTGGAGGGGTGGCGCTGGTGTGCATGGCGGTGAGGTGGTGTGCATAGGGGCTTAGAGTTGACATTCAGTAATGTATGGATGAATAAATGCCTCATGAGAATAGCAGCGGATTAGCAGAAATCCATTTGAGCAGACTGGTGCTGCTAGCTAGTCTGCAAATAGAAGCACTCGGCCGTGGTCACGTGACTTCTATTGTGATGCCTCAGACCTGCGAGCAGGCCTGGGACTTGTTGTCGTTTTGCCGTGTGCGTGATGCGTGTGACATCTGGCTGCGTGCATGCATGCTTATTCCGCACCCCTGCCGCCATTCTGTGACACTGGAGCAGGGGGCGGCCACCCAAAATGTGGAAAGAGCCATATTGGACCAAAAATACACCAACAAAAATCTGTCTAAAGACAACACATGATGTAAGTGTCTATATTAGCTATATTAGCCTACTATCAAAATGACTTTAAAAGTCTTATATAAGTGTTATAATGAAGACAACACATGATGTAAGTGTCTATATTAGCTATATTAGCCTACTATCAAAGGCTGACGCAAATCTTTGTTGACGGAAATGTTTAAATTTAATATTTATTCTACACATTTGTACAACATTGGAAATCATGAGTAAAATGGAGGCTTCTGAGAGGGTGAGATAACTCCTGGTAATGACTGTCTTAGAACAGCCAAAGGTATAGATGTGTGTGTGTGTCCAAGTTAAAGGTGTAGATGTGTGTGTGTGTCCAAGTTAAAGGTGTAGATGTGTGTGTGTGTCCAAGTTAAAGGTGTAGATGTGTGTGTGTCCAAGTTAAAGGTATAGATGTGTGTGTGTGTCCAAGTTAAAGGTATAGATGTGTGTGTGTCCAAGTTAAAGGTATAGATGTGTGTGTGTCCAAGTTAAAGGTATAGATGTGTGTGTGTCCAAGTTAAAGGTATAGATGTGTGTGTGTCCAAGTTAAAGGTATAGATGTGTGTGTGTCCAAGTTAAAGGTATAGATGTGTGTGTGTCCAAGTTAAAAGGTATAGATGTGTGTGTGTCCAAGTTAAAAGGTATAGATGTGTGTGTGTCCAAGTTAAAGGTATAGATGTGTGTGTGTCCAAGTTAAAGGTATAGATGTGTGTGTGTCCAAGTTAAAGGTATAGATGTGTGTGTGTCCAAGTTAAAGGTATAGATGTGTGTGTGTGTCCAAGTTAAAGGTATAGATGTGTGTGTGTCCAAGTTAAAGGTATAGATGTGTGTGTGTCCAAGTTAAAGGTATAGATGTGTGTGTGTCCAAGTTAAAGGTATAGATGTGTGTGTCCAAGTTAAAGGTATAGATGTGTGTGTGTCCAAGTTAAAGGTATAGATGTGTGTGTGTCCAAGTTAAAGGTATAGATGTGTGTGTGTCCAAGTTAAAGGTATAGATGTGTGTGTGTCCAAGTTAAAGGTATAGATGTGTGTGTGTCCAAGTTAAAGGTATAGATGTGTGTGTGTCCAAGTTAAAGGTATAGATGTGTGTGTGTCCAAGTTAAAGGTATAGATGTGTGTGTGTCCAAGTTAAAGGTATAGATGTGTGTGTGTCCAAGTTAAAGGTATAGATGTGTGTGTGTCCAAGTTAAAGGTATAGATGTGTGTGTGTCCAAGTTAAAGGTATAGATGTGTGTGTGTCCAAGTTAAAGGTATAGATGTGTGTGTGTCCAAGTTAAAGGTATAGATGTGTGTGTGTCCAAGTTAAAGGTATAGATGTGTGTGTGTGTCCAAGTTAAAGGTATAGATGTGTGTGTGTCCAAGTTAAAGGTATAGATGTGTGTGTGTCCAAGTTAAAGGTATAGATGTGTGTGTGTCCAAGTTAAAGGTATAGATGTGTGTGTCCAAGTTAAAGGTATAGATGTGTGTGTGTCCAAGTTAAAGGTATAGATGTGTGTGTGTCCAAGTTAAAAGGTATAGATGTGTGTGTGTCCAAGTTAAAGGTATAGATGTGTGTGTGTCCAAGTTAAAGGTATAGATGTGTGTGTGTCCAAGTTAAAGGTATAGATGTGTGTGTGTCCAAGTTAAAGGTATAGATGTGTGTGTGTCCAAGTTAAAGGTATAGATGTGTGTGTGTCCAAGTTAAAAGGTATAGATGTGTGTGTGTCCAAGTTAAAGGTATAGATGTGTGTGTGTCCAAGTTAAAGGTATAGATGTGTGTGTGTCCAAGTTAAAGGTATAGATGTGTGTGTGTCCAAGTTAAAGGTATAGATGTGTGTGTGTCCAAGTTAAAGGAAACATCTTCTTCTAATATATTTGTTGCAATCTTTGCAAGCTGGGTAACGTTTGCTGTGGTCTGGAACAACATGGCACACAAACAACTATGAGAAATGCAGCCAATATGACATACAGATAATGTGTCAGGCAGCTGAGATAGGCTCCAGCACCCCCCGCGGCCCCAAAAGGTACAAGCGGTAGAGAATGGATGAATGGATGGAGACATGCAAATATAGATTAAATACACAGAGGACATAAGTAAAGGAAATTAAATATAGCTACAAACGAGGCATAATGATGCAATATGTACATACACATAGCCCAGGGGTCGGCAACCCAAAATGTTGAAAGAGCCATATTGGAGCAAAAATACAAAAACAAATCTGTCTGGAGCCGCAACAAATTAGAAGCCATATTACATACAGATCGTGTGTCATGAGATATACATTGAATTAAGAGGACTTAAAGGAAACTAAATGAGCTCAAATATAGCTACAAATGAGGCATAATGATGCAATATGTACATATAGCTAGCCTAAATAGCATGTTAGCATCGATTAGCTTGCAGTCATGCAGTGAGCAAATATGTCTGATTAGCACTCCACACAAGTCAATAACATCAACAAAACTCACCTTTGTGCATTCATGTACAATGTTAAAAGTTTGGTGGACAAAATGAGACAGAAAAAGAAGTGGCATAAAACACGTCCTAGAAAGTCGGAGAAAGTTATACATGGACACAAACTAAGGTGAGTTCAAGGACCGCCAAAATTAGTAGGACAAAACGGCGCTCGCCAAATACTCGAATCAGTGAAGCATGTTTAATATATAAACAGTGTGCTTTATAACAATTAGGGAGGTTTGTGTCATGTTTGTCCTCCTACAGAAAGCATATTAAAACAAACAAAAAAAAAATTTCCCACATCTTTATCCATTTTTCATACATTTTTTAAAAAGCTCCAAAGAGCCACTAGGGCGGCGCTAAAGAGCCGCATGCGGCTCTAGAGCACTAGGGCAACGCTAAGGAGCCGCGGGTTGCTGACCCCCGCACTAGGGCAACCACACAGTGGCTAACACGAGTACGAGCTGATAGTCATCTGCCCCATGTACAGGAAGTAGTACCGTCTTTATAGGATTTTTTATAGGGGTGGCGTGGCGAAGTTGGTAGAGTGGCCGTGCCAGCAATCGAGAGGGTTGCTGGTTACTGGGGTTCAATTCCCACCTTCTACCACCCTAGTCACGTCCGTTGTGTCCTTGGGCAAGACACTTCACCCTTGCTCCTGATGGCTGCTGGTTAGCGCCTTGCATGGCAGCTCCCTCCATCAGTGTGTGAATGGGTGAATGTGGAAATAGTGTCAAAGTGCTTTGAGTGCCTCGAAGGTAGAAAAGCGCTATACAAGTATAACCCATTTATCATTTATTTATTACATTTGTCCTATTTTAGGACAGCAGCAGTTTGACCCTGGAACAGACAATTAGGCTGCAGGGAGGCAGCCGCGCGCTCCTAAAAGATGAATGAGCGTGTGGACTTGTTGCGTATGTGTGACTAACGTGTGCGCTCGTGCTAGGATCACATGTTTAGTCGCTAATCCCGCCCCTTTTGCCAATATTTCCCCTGGCCGCGGTTTCATCAGGCCGGGATTACGCCGGATTAGACCAGCTCCCAGAAGATGACATGCGTTCATTCATTAAAAAGTCCAAATGTCGCTCACACGCCTGATTGAGAGCAAAATGTACCAATTAGGCCCCAAAGGACGCTTGTGACGGACGGGATGGCTTTTTACAGCTTTGTTTGATATGTATTTAAAAAGGGTTGCCGTGACGATGGCGGTTATGTAACACATGGGAGATAATTCCACTAGCAAGTTGCAGTCGGGAACATAAACAGTAATCTCGTGTGAAATTGTAAAAATAGGAAAAAGATGAACTTTTTGTTTTTTTGTGTGAACAAGGAGCTTCTAGGTCAGCGGCCTGCAGCTCATTTATTCACTGGCCCTCGGCATTCTGGGAAAATACTCAACTACAGAAGCAGTGAAGTTGTCAGGTTGTGTAAATGGTAAATAAAAAGAGAACACAACAAATTCTTTTCAACTTATATTCAATTGAATAGACTGCAAAGACAAGATATTTCATGTTCACACTGAGAAACTTTGTTCTTTTTGCAAATATTAGCTCATTTGGAATTTGATGCCTGCGACATGTTTCAAAAAAGCTGGCATGAGTGGCAAAAAAGACTGATAACGTTGAGGAATGCTCATCAAAGACTTATTTGGAACATCCCACAGGTGAACAGGCTAATTGGGAACAGGTGGGTGCCATGATTGTGTATAAAAGCAGCTTCACAAACAAGGACGGGGCGAGGGTCACCACTTTGTCAACAAATGCCTGAGCAAATTGTTTAAGAACAACATTTCTCAAGCAGCTATTGCAAGGAATTTAGGGATTTACTCCGTAATATCTTCAAAAGGTTCAGACAATCTGGAGAAATCTCTACACGTAAGCGGCAAGGCTAAAAACCAACATTGAATGCCTGTGACCTTCAATCCCTCAGGCGGTACTGCATCAAAAAGCGACATCAGTGTGTAAAGGATATCACCACATGGGCTCAGGAACCCTTCAGAAAACCACTGTCAGTAACTACAGTTGGTCGCTACATCTGTAAGTGCAAGTTAAAACTCTACTATGCAAAGCCAAAGCCATTTATCAACAACACCCAGAAACGCCGCCGGCTTCGCTGGGCCCGAGCTCATTTAAGATGGACTGATGCAAAGTGGAACGTCTTTTTCATGGACGCCCCTGCTTATTTCAACAAGACAATGCCAAGCCAGGTGTTACAACAGTCATAGTAAAAGAGTGTGGGTACTAGACTGGCCTGCCTGTAGTCCAGACATTGAAAATGTGTGGCAGCTAAAATATGAGAAGGGAGACTGTTGAACAACTTAAGCTGTACATCAAGCAAGAATGGGAAATAATTCCACTTCCAAAATGTGTCTCCTCACTTCCCAAACCTTTACTGAGTGTCGTTAAAAGGAAAGGCCATGTAACACACTGGTCAAAATGCCTTTTTTTGCAATGTGTTGCTGCCATTCCATTCTAAGTTGATGATTATTTAGTTTGTCAGTGTGAACATGAAATATCTTGTCTTTGCAGTCTATTCAATTGAATATAAGTTGAAAAGGATTTGTTGTATTCTCTTTTTATTTACCATTTACACAACCTGACAACTTCACTGCTTTTGGCTTTTGTAAAATTCATTATAAATTACATATTTTTAGACAAGAAGCCCAACTTTCCCACTACAGAGGGGCCCGGGACCCACTCAAATAATAACACTGAATTAGACATTTTACTCTTGATTGAAATGGTATTCCAGAATTCACACATGTAGAGATTCTACACCCAAAAATCAACTATTATCATTCCACCACAGTTTGCATCCGATCGGAACAGTTCCAGTATCAAAACGATCGGCTCTCATGAGCTCCCTAAAAAAAATGTTTCAAAAATATCCCAGATTACCAGGATTTCCCGTTACATTTTGCCCATTGAAAATGAACGGGCCAATTTTCAAACAAGCACAACTCCCACATTTCTCACCCGATTCAAAGCATTCCACCATCCACACACTCCACTCACCCTAGACCACCATTTTTCAAGTGCAACAAATTCCAGCATTTCCCAGAATTCCCGGTTTTCCAAAGCCCTATTTTCACCTCTTCCTGGAAAGTTTTCCCAGTGCACATTTTTTAACCGTTTTTGACCATTCCACCTTCAAAACATTCCTCCTTGTTGGAGCACCAAATGCCCCCCCCAACCCCCCGTAGAAAATACCCGGTTTACCCTAAATTCCGAAATACCCATTCTCAACTACGTCAACATTTTTTAACCAACGCCAACACCAACCCTTTCATATCATCTAGGATAGAGATGTCCGATAATATCGGCCTGCCGATATTATCGGCCGATATATGCGTTAAAATGTAATATCGGAAATTATCGGTATCAGTTTTTTTATTATCGGTATCGTGTTTTTTTTTGTTTTTTTTGTTTGTTTTATTAAATTAACATAAAAACCACAAGATACATTTACAATTAGTGCACCAAGCCAAAAAACCTCCCTCCCCCATTTACACTCATTCACACAAAAGGGTTGTTTCTTTCTGTTATTAATATTCTGCTTCCTACATTATATATCAATATATATCAATACAGTCTGCAAGGGATACAGTCCGTAAGCACACATGATTGTGCGTGCTGCTGCACCACTAATAGTACTAACCTTTAACACTTCATTTTACTCATTTTCATTCATTACTAGTTTCTATGTAACTGTTTTTATATTGTTGTACTTTCTTTTTTATTCAAGAAAATGTTTTTAATTTATTTATCTTATTTTACTAATTTTTTTAAAAAGTACCTTATCTTCACCATACCTGGTTGTCCAAATTAGGCATAATAATGTGTTAATTCCACGACTGCATATATCGGTTGATATCGGTATCGGTTGATATCGGTATCGGTAATTAAAGAGTTGGACAATATCGGAATATCGGATATCGGCAAAAAGCCATTATCGGACATCCCTAATCTAGGACAATTGTGCTAGCATCAATATTTTGTAAGATTCACGGTTTTCCTGAAATCCCCAAATTTCCAGGAAATTCCCATTCAATTGAATGGCCGCATTCATAGATGTACAATGCCCTAAATCCTCTAACTTTTGCACCATTTTTAAACCTAATTTTGACTTTCAACCATCCAGCCACACTACTCTTCACATATAGTGAACGCAAAACATGTTTTCAATTTCCTTAAATTCCCGGTTTTCCCAAAATGTTCTCCCCATTGACAATGAATGGGCATGATGCATATCCCACAGTTCACACCCCATTTGAAGCGTTCCAACATCCACCCACTCTGCTCACCTTGGACAATCAAACTACCATTTTCCAAGTTAAAAAAAATCCAGAAATTCCCAGAATTCCCGGTTTTCCATAGCCATTTTTTCACCTCTTCCCGGAAAGTTTTCACAGTCCACATTTTTCAACTTTCAAAACATTCCTCTTAGTTGGGACAACAAATGCTCCTATTTTTTTGTACAAATACCCGGTTTTCCCGGAATTGCAGGAATTCCGAAATATCCATTCTCAATTCAAACGATTACTATGTCAACATTTTTCAACCGTTTCCAAAAATTCCAACACCAACCCATTCTTATCATCTAAGACAGGGGTCAGCAACCTTTTTGAAAGCAAGAGCTACTTCTTGGGTAGTGATTAATGCGAAGGGCTACCAGTTTGATACACACTTCAATAAATTGCCAGAAATAGCCAATTTGCTCAATTTACCTTTAACTCTATGTTATTATTAATAATTAATGATATTTACACTTAATTGAACGGTTTAAATGAGGAGAAAACACGAAAAAAAATGACTATTACATTTTGAAACATAGTTTATCTTCAATTTCGACTCTTTAAAATTCAAAATTCAACCGAAAAAAAGAAGAGAGAAACTAGCTAATTCGAATCTTTTTGAAAAAATTAAAACAATTATTTATGGAACATCATTAGTCATTTTTCCTGATTAAGATTCATTTTAGAATTTTGATGACATATTTTAAATAGGTTAAAATCCAATCTACACTTTGTTAGAATATATAACAAATTGGACCAAGCGATGAGGTGGCGACTTGTCCAGGGTGTACCCCGCCTTCCGCCCGATTGTAGCTGAGATAGGCTCCAGCGCCCCCGCGACCCCAAAGGGAATAAGCGGTAGAAAATGGATGGATGGATGGATGGACCAAGCTATATTTCTAACAAAGACAAATCATTATTTCTTCTAGATTTTCCAGAACAAAAATTTTAAAAGAAATTCAAAAGACTTTCAAATAAGATTTCAATTTGATTCTATAGATTTTCTAGATTTGCCAGAATAATTGTTTTGAATTTTAATCATAATAAGCTTGAAGAAATATTTCACAAATAGTCTTTGTCGAACAAACAGAAGCTAAAATGAAGAATTAAATTAAAATGTATTTATTATTCTTTACGATAAAAAATTTTTTTACTTGAACATTGATTTAAATTTTCAGGAAAGAAGAGGAAGGAATTTAAAAGGTAAAAAAGTATATGTGTTTAAAAATCCTAAAATCATTTTTAAGGTTGTATTTTTTCTCTAAAATTGTCTTTCTGAAAGTTATAAGAAGCAAAGTAAAACAATTAATGAATTTATTTAAACAAGTGAAGACCAAGTCTTTAAAATATTTTCTTGGATTTTCAAATTCTATTTGAGTTTTGTCTCTCTTAGAATTAAAAATGTCGAGCAAAGCGAGACCAGCTTGCTAGTAAATAAATAACATTTAAAAAATACTGGTAAGTGCTGCTATTTGAGCTATTTTTAGAACAGGCCAGCGGGCTACTCATCTGGTCCTTACGGGCTACCTGGTGCCCGCGGGCACCGCGTTGGTGACCCCTGATCTAAGACAATTCGTATCAACATTTTCAAACATTAACGGTTTTCCCAAAATTACAGGAAATTCCCATTCTAATGAATGGACGTATTCGCAGTCTACAATGCCCTAAATTCTCTAACTTTTGCACCATTTTTAAACCCGATTGCAACTTTCAACCATCCTCCCACATTCCACTTCCAATTTATCAAAGGCAAAGCATGTTTTCCATTTTCCAAAGTTTTTCCTGGAATGTCCTAGAATGTTCTCCCCATTGACAATGTATGGACATTATACAATCTACTGCATATCCCACATTTCTCATTCGTTTTACAAAAAAACAGGGACGCTGTTTTATTATTTACAGTAAAACGTTGTAAATCTCATCCGCAGTCTAAACGGCAATGCGACTGGTTTGCGACTTTTACGTCACCTTTGGTCGAGCTCCGTCATTCGTGTGTGCAGGAAAAGACTCGGAAGTGGATACGTCATCGCAACATCCGGTTTTCCGTGGTCGAAGTCTTTTTTCGGTACGTCACTTGTCAATAGTGCAGAAATAATAGTCTGCATGTAATATAAGAATATTTACAGTATACATATATGTAAAATAGCCATTGTTGAAGGGCTGGAGATGAGGTGTATACACTGTGGTGTATTTGTTTACATGTTATGTACATTTCCGAAGTTTTTACGGAAGTGAGTTGAAAAATAACGCTAACGTAGATCTACGCTGATGTCCATGACTCCTCTACTTAACAGCCATAAAAAGATTACAACCCTCCCAATTAAATCACACTATTTATATGGAACTATACATTATATCACTTTAATTGGCTTTCGCATTTGACGGCTTTTATTTTTGCAGTAAAGTAGTACTAGCATTTACTTTCATTTACTTCCTGTTTTCACTTTATTGAACTGTGCATGCAAGTGACGTCGGGGCCACATTAGGACCGCATTAGGACCGCATTAGGACCGCGTGCTCGCCCGACACTGCGGCACGAGCGCAATGATGTCATTGTTATGGATGGGAAAATAGATGTTTAGACAACATGATGTGCCTGAGTGGCTACGAGACACGAGACTAACAAGCAATGGAAAATGAATTAGAAAAGACAGATTTTTTTAGAAATAATAATAGAAATTTCCTTAACTTGGGACTTCCCGCGGGCCGGACTTTGGACGCTGGCGGGACACATCCGGCCCGCGGGCCGTAGTTTGGGGACCCCTGCACTAGACAGTATATCTTACCTTTACTTGTAAATGAAGTCCATTCGCCTTTCCTTCTGTATGAAGATCTCCGTGACTTTGTTGTGGAAGTCCTCCTCTTTCTCTTTTTCTTTGACTTTTAAAAGTCTCTCTTTCTCAATGGAGAAGCTCCTGTTTTCCCACAAAGCAAGTGTTGTTCATCAGCTCTTTGATGTCTCACCATGTTCCTTACATTGTTATTGTGATGCTGATATTCAGTCTCATTTACAGTCAGATCAATACTTGACATTGTTATTGTGATGCTGATATTTTTATTTCATATCTTTAATATCGCACCATGTTCCTTTACATTGTTATTGTGATGCTGATATTCAGTCTCATTTACAGCCAGATCAATACTTGACATTGTTAATTTGATGCTGATATGCCAGATCAATACTTGACATTGTTAATTTGATGCTGATATGCCAGATCAATACCTGATATTCCAAACGTGTTGAAAGAAATCTGACCTTGAATGTTGGCAGATGAGCTTTCATGTTTTTCCATCCCATCCATCCATTTTCTACCGCTTGTCCCCCTCGGGGGTGCTGGAGTGTATGTCAGCTGCAACGGGGCAGAAGGCAGGGTGCACCCTGGACAAGTCGCCACCTCAGTATATCCCACGTGGCTCCAAACACGCTCACTAAATGAGAATACAAGGCAGGGAAAGCAATAAAGAAGTTTTTTGTAGCACAGCCACAAAGTCATTCTTGTCCAATCATTTTGAAATGAAGACGTTATTTTCTGTCCTGGGACCAAACACCTTGAATGAAATGTGGCAGCTCTCCCACTATTCATCACTTCTTGCTTTCATTCAAAGTCCACTCTTGAAAAAATAATTTTACACGTCAAATCCTCCATTTTTAGGGCGAAAAAGCGTCGCAGTTTGCGGGAAGCTAGCAGGTGTTCTTTTCTTCTTCTACTTCTTAAATTGTTGATTTCTTCTTCTACTTCTTAAATTGTTGATTTCTTCTTCTACTTCTTAAATTGTTGATTTCTTCTTCTATTTCTTAAATTGTTGATTTCTTCTTCTACTTCTTAAATTGTTGATTTCTTCTTCTACTTCTTAACTTGTTGTTTTCTTCTTTTACTTCTTAAATTGTTGATTTCTTCTTCAACTTCTTAAATTGTTGTTTTCTTCTTCTACTTATTAAATTGTTGATTTCTTCTTCTACTTCTTAACTTGTTGTTTTCTTCTTCTACTTCTTAAATTGTTGATTTCTTCTTCTACTTCTTAACTTGTTGTTTTCTTCTTCTACTTCTTAAATTGTTGATTTCTTCTTCTACTTCTTAAATTGTTGTTTTCTTCTACTTCTTAACTTGTTGTCTATTCTTTTCTTCTTCTACTTTCTAACTTGTTTTCTTCTTCTACTTCTTAAATGGTTGATTTCTTCTTCTACTTCTTAACTTGTTTTCTTCTTCTACTTCTTAACTTGTTGTCTATTCTTTTCTTCTTCTACTTCTTAACTTGTTGTTTTCTTCTTCTTCTTCTTAAATTGTTATGTATTATTTTCTTCTTCTACTTCTTAACTTGTTGTCTATTCTTTTCTTCTTCTACTTCTTAACTTGTTTTTTTCTTCTTCTTCTTCTTAAATTGTTATGTATTCTTTTCTTCTTCTACTTCTTAGGGGCTTCTTCTACTTCTTAGGGGGGTATTAGAATGACAGGGGATGCAAAACAATAACAGTGTAATACGTTTTCATAACATGGTCACTAATGCCTAGTTTCTCTTGTTATATTCTTATTTTACTGTTATATTTGTATTCTCATTGATGCTTTTTGTTTTTATTCTATTGTAATATTTTTCTATTTTGTTTCCATTTATACCCCCATTATTTACTTTTTTAAATTCGATCTCAATTCTGTACACTGCTGCTGGAATTTTAATTTTCCTGAGGGAACTCTCCTGAAGGAATCAATAAAGTACTATCTATCTATCTTAACTTGTCGTCTGTTCTTTTCTTGTCTGTACCTGTGTCTGCCTCACTTCTCGTCTGTGAAGTATTATTATACTGCGTTATTTTCCGCATGAAAACGATGAACATATAGATCAAATTCCATAGACCAAAAGAGAATTATTCAAACTTATTTTATGACTTGGTTTTTGAACATCTCATGGTTAAGCTTTTACCCCCCCCCCCCCCCCCCCCCCTGGTGGCGAGGTGAAGCACTGCCTCTGCCACATCTTCTGTTAGCGGAAGTCACGTGATGTACTTCCTCCTCCTGAGCAGAAGGTGGCGCTAATCAACACAACTACATCAAGTGGTCTCACCACCAGGAAGAACACCTACCATGGAGACGAAGGACGCCTGAGTGCTTTAAAGTGGTAATATTTATATTTATATTTATTTATACTTACTTCTACTTCACTTTTAGTCTCAACTACCAACCATTGGAAATGTTATGAAGGTCAATGGCACTTACAGCTCTTGTTTTAGCTGAGCTAGCTCGCTAGCTAGCCGCAGCAGGGAGACAAACACACACACACACACGCACGCAGACACACACACGCACACACACACACACGCAGACACACACACAAACACACAAGTGCTGTGTTGTGATCAAGTTAGTTGTCCACGTTGTGTGACAAACACACAAGTGTTGTGTTGTGATCAAGTTAGTTGTCCACGTTGTGTGACAAACACACAAGTGTTGTGTTGTGATCAAGTTAGTTGTCCACGTTGTGTGACACACACAGATACACAAGTGTTGTGTTGAAGTTAGTTGTCCATGTTGTGACACACACATGTGTTGTGATGAAGTTAAAAACAAGTGTTGTGATACAGTGAAACATAAACAATCAAGTGTTGTGATGCAGTGAAACAAGTGTTGAGTTGTGATGCAGTGAAACAGAAACAAACAAGTGTTGTGATGCAGTGAAACACAACTGTTGTGTGGTGATGCAGTTAAACACAAACAAACACAATCAATCAATCAATCAAATTGATTAAACAGAAACAAACACGAGTGTTGTGATGCAGTGAAACACAACTGTTGTGTGGTGATGCAGTTAAACACAAACAAACACAATCAATCAATCAATCAAATTGATTAAACAGAAACAAACACGAGTGTTGTGATGCAGTGAAAGACAAGTGTTGTGATGCAGTGAAAGACAAGTGTTGTGATGCAGTGAAAGACAAATGTTGTGATGCAGTGAAAGAGCAGTGTTGTGATGCAGTGAAAGACAAGTGTTGTGATGCAGTGAAAGACAAGTGTTGTGATGCAGTGAAAGAGCAGTGTTGTGATGCAGCGAAAGACAAGTGTTGTGATGCAGTGAAAGACAAGTGTTGTGATGCAGTGAAAGACAAGTGTTGTGATGCAGTGAAAGACAAGTGTTGTGATGCAGTGAAAGACAAGTGTTGTGATGCAGTGAAAGACACGTGTTGTGATGCAGTGAAAGAGCAGTGTTGTGATGCAGTGAAAGACACGTGTTGTGATGCAGTGAAAGAGCAGTGTTGTGATGCAGTGAAAGACAAGTGTTGTGATGCAGTGAAAGAGCAGTGTTGTGATGCAGTGAAAGACACGTGTTGTGATGCAGTGAAAGAGCAGTGTTGTGATGCAGTGAAAGACACGTGTTGTGATGCAGTGAAAGAGCAGTGTTGTGATGCAGTGAAAGACACGTGTTGTGATGCAGTGAAAGAGCAGTGTTGTGATGCAGTGAAAGACACGTGTTGTGATGCAGTGAAAGAGCAGTGTTGTGATGCAGTGAAAGACAAGTGTTGTGATGCAGTGAAAGAGCAGTGTTGTGATGCAGTGAAAGACAAGTGTTGTGATGCAGTGAAAGACAAGTGTTGTGATGCAGTGAAAGAGCAGTGTTGTGATGCAGTGAAAGACAAGTGTTGTGATGCAGTGAAAGAGCAGTGTTGTGATGCAGTGAAAGAGCAGTGTTGTGATGCAGTGAAAGACAAGTGTTGTGATGCAGTGAAAGACAAGTGTTGTGATGCAGTGAAAGAGCAGTGTTGTGATGCAGTGAAAGAGCAGTGTTGTGATGCAGTGAAAGACAAGTGTTGTGATGCAGTGAAAGACAAGTGTTGTGATGCAGTGAAAGAGCAGTGTTGTGATGCAGTGAAAGAGCAGTGTTGTGATGCAGTGAAAGACAAGTGTTGTGATGCAGTGAAAGACAAGTGTTGTGATGCAGTGAAAGAGCAGTGTTGTGATGCAGTGAAAGAGCAGTGTTGTGATGCAGTGAAAGACACGTGTTGTGATGCAGTGAAAGAGCAGTGTTGTGATGCAGTGAAAGACAAGTGTTGTGATGTGTTGCAGGCTGAGGACAAGATGTGGAGACGAGGTGGCAGAAGTGAGGCTCTGGAGCGTGCTCAGGCACTTCTGTGGGCTAAAAGCAGCCGAGCAGCGGTCAGTCAGTCAGCACATCATTGTGATGTCTCAGCTCACTTCCTCACTCCTCTGCTCTTCCCTCACTTCCTCACTCCTCTGCTCTTCCCTCGTTTCCTCACTCCTCTGCTCTTCCCTCGTTTCCTCACTCCTCTGCTCTTCCCTCGTTTCCTCACTCCTCTGCTCTTCCCTCACTCCTCTGCTCTCCCCTCGTTTCCTCACTCCTCTGCTCTTCCCTCGTTTCCTCACTCCTCTGCTCTGCCCTCGTTTCCTCACTCCTCTGCTCTTCCCTCACTTCCTCACTCCTCTGCTCTTCCCTCGTTTCCTCACTCCTCTGCTCTCCCCTCGTTTCCTCACTCCTCTGCTCTTCCCTCGTTTCCTCACTCCTCTGCTCTTCCCTCGTTTCCTCACTCCTCTGCTCTTCCCTCGTTTCCTCACTCCTCTGCACTTCCCTCGTTTCCTCACTCCTCTGCCCTTCCCTCGTTTCCTCACTCCTCTGCTCTTCCCTCGTTTCCTCACTCCTCGGCTCTTCCCTCGTTTCCTCACTC
This sequence comes from Entelurus aequoreus, assembly GCF_033978785.1. NCBI lineage: Eukaryota > Metazoa > Chordata > Actinopteri > Syngnathiformes > Syngnathidae > Entelurus > Entelurus aequoreus. The sequence continues at coordinate 6,509,224 of NC_084757.1, read as the reverse complement.
CTCTGCTCTCCCCTCGTTTCCTCACTCCTCTGCTCTTCCCTCGTTTCCTCACTCCTCTGCTCTTCCCTCGTTTCCTCACTCCTCTGCTCTTCCCTCGTTTCCTCACTCCTCTGCTCTCCCCTCGTTTCCTCACTCCTCTGCTCTTCCCTCGTTTCCTCACTCCTCTGCTCTTCCCTCGTTTCCTCACAGGACGCCAACAGCCGCCACGCTGCACCAGATAGCCATCAGGCCATGTCAGACTTGAGTGATGTGTCCCAGGTGAGTTCCCCATCAGAAGTCCGTGGAGCTACTGGGCCTGAGATGAGCCAGCAAGTAGAGGTAAACATCCAAATAAGACTGAGTGTGAAGGGACTATTCAAATTGATGTGACGTTGGTGAACAAATTGAGTCTTTTGAACGGCTCTTTTAAAGTGAAAGCTGAGCAAGGATGCTGTTTAGTGTCAGTAGTTGCTCACTCACTGAAGCAGTGATTCTCCAACTGTGGTACAGGCTCCACCTAGTGGTACACCAAAGAATAACTTCATTAAAGTACAGTGTTTTATTTTCCTTCATTCAAACCAAGTGTTACTGTTCAAACGGTGTGCAATATTACTGAGGCCAAAAATATTAAATATTACATTACAACATCTGCCTTGTTTTTAATGAAAATATAGGCCTATTATGCTACTATATTTGAATGTTGGTCATTATGGTGGTACTTGCAGGCCTGGCCCTAACCAATCTGGCGCCCTAGGCAAGATTTTAGGTGGCGCCCCCCCACGTCGGCAGTGAAGTGTATATACTCACAAGAAACCGAATAGCTTTGTCTTTGACCTTTTTTTTACTTAAAGAAAGCAAATTAACATATTATATGAGAATGTTATGTTATGATTATCTTTAACCGAATCACAGCAGTGCTCAAATTAAAAAAAATGCATTCCCTCTCATGTGATATTGCTTAATTAACATTAATGATGTGCACTTTAACAACTAGGCTTACAACTATACCTAATATATAAAGGGGTGGAAAAGTGACTATTACCTGCAGAGCAAACATTAGCTAACCAGAAGGCAATAACAATGTCAACAAAAAACACCTGCTTAAAAGATCTAAAACAAATGTCCCTGAGGAATGTAAGGTGGGAGTACTGTAATTACCTAACGTTACATTATTATTTTCCATAACAATTAGCCCCCTCCACAATATTAACCCGACATTAAAACAGAACTAGCTATTTATTGATTAGCAATTGCCGAATTATGTAACATTAGCTTAATGCTAAAAAGCCAGGTTACTATCAAGACAAATAATTTCATGTAGGCTAACGTTACCTACCTGCTACCTCTGTATTTTTCTCGTTTCTCCTCTTCTTTTCTCTTCCCTGGGCACCTGACAGTTTTGGCCGTTTTGACATCTTGTGTTGATTTTTTTGATGTGGTGACGTCCAAAGAGAGTCATACGGGAAGGTAGGGGGCGCACCGTGCGGGGGAGGGGGGGCACAATGCTGTGGCAAATAATATTTCTATTAAATAGGCTTTACTTTGCATTTTAATTAACGTGGGGTTATTTTTTGTATTTAGAAATAATAGTACCAACTTTTTTTTTCTTTTTCTCCAACATTTGTGGCACTGGCGTGGCGCCCCCTGATGGACGGCGCCCTTAGCATTTGCCTATACGGCCTATGCCACGGGCCGGCCCTGGGTACTTGGGAGTGTTCTTAGATGGTACTTGGTGAAAAAAGTTTAGAACCACCGTTTATTCTTAAACTGTGGTATGAGGACTCCCTCTAGTGGCACACCAAAGAATAAATTAAATATCACTTAATATGTACACTATACCAGTGGTCCCCAACGAATAAATTAAATATCACTTAATATGTACACTATACCAGTGGTCCCCAACCTTTTTGTAGCTGCGGACCGGTCAACGCTTGAAAATTTGTCCCGGGGGGTATTTTATTTTTTTCATAAAGAAATACAATCATGTGTGCTTACGGACTGTATCCCTGCAGACTGTATTGATATATAATGTAGATATTGTGTTTATGTTGCATTAATATATATATATATTTTTTATATTTATTTTTTTTGTGCGGCCCGCTACCAATTGGTGCCGCGGCCCAGTGGTTGGGGACCACTGCACATATACCTAGTGTGTGAATGTGAGTGTGAATGTTGTCTGTCTATCTGTGATGAGGTGGTGACTTGTCCAGGGTGTACCCCGCCTTCCGCCCGAATGCAGCTGAGATAGGCTCCAGCACCCTAAGCTACCCAGAAAAGGACAAGCAGTAGAAAATGGATGGATGCTTTTCAGTACATTTTCATTTAATCCGACTGTATTTGGTATTTATTTTAGTACAATGTTGTGTATGTATGTGCAATAAATTGTATTTGATTATTTAAGTACAGTGTTTTATTTTCCTATATTCCAACACAATGTCACTGTTTTGTTACAGTGGCCAAAAATATTATACATACGCACTCATAAATAAGCCATCTGCTCTGGATGGCAGAAGCTGGGGATCGAACCGGGAACTTTCAAGTTGCAGGCATTTTTTATATTAAATTGCATTTTATTTGTAATAAATACACTAGCGTTAAAGTTTGGGGTCACATGTAAATGTCCTTATTTTTGAAGGAAAAGCACTGTACTTTTCAATAAAGATAATTTTAAACTAGTCTTAACTTTACAGAAATACACTCTATACATTGCTAATGTGGTAAATGACTATTCTAGCTGCAAATGTCTGCTTTTTGGTGCAATATCTACATAGGTGTATAGAGGCCCATTTCCAGCAACTATCACTCCAGTGTTCTAATGGTACAATGTGTTTGCTCATTGGCTCAGAAGGCTAATTGATGATTAGAAAACCCTTGTGCAATCATGTTCACACATCTGAAAACACTTTAGCTCGTTACAGAAGCTACAAAACTGACCTTCCTTGGAGCAGATTGAGTTTCTGGAGCATCACATTTGTGGGGTCAATTAAACGCTCAAAATGGCCAGAAAAAGAGAACTTTCATCTGAAACTCGACAGTCTATTCTTGTTCTTAGAAATGAAGGCTATTCCACTAAATTGTTTGGGTGACCCCAAACTTTTGAACAGTAGTGTATATATATATATACATACACACACATATATATATATATATATTGTTAAAAACTACACTTTTTTTTAGGTGAGGGAAAATTGTAACAAGTTATGTCACTAAAAATAAGGCACCGTTTTATGGAATGTTTACAATGAAAACCAAAAGAACAACATTTATAGCCAATATTTTTTAATTATTAAGTAATATTTGTTATGTAAATTATTCTGATCTACATCTTAAATGATACTAGTGATTGTTTCCTTGATTAAAAATGAAAAACAACTAAAATAACGAGCCAGTCTTTTGAACAACTCAAGATTAGTATCCCTTCAAAGAGTTAGAAATCTCATTTCTATTTTTAGGCTTCCCGACCTCAGAGCCCCGTGGGGGGAGGCAGCAGGTTCTTGAAGAGGCCGCCTCCTCCCCCCAGCAGCCAATCACCTGTGAGGCAGCAGTCACATGATGACAGGTGTGTTCATGTGGGAGGAGCCTAACAAGATGCCAGTCAATCTGACCTATTAAATGCTGCAGGTTGTTGTCCAAGTCCCAGACGTCCGCTTTAAGGAAGCTCGCTCAGATTGAGAGTCAGTTCTACAGCCGTCACCAAGAGCCAGAACCTCTGGACCAGATCCATAGTCCAAGTTCTGATGTGGACCTTTCCTCGCCCTCTGATGGCCAAGAGGTAGCTCCTGTGTCCTCCGGGTCACCGCCCAGCAGTCAAGGCGAAGTGAAGAAAAGACCAATTGGACCTCCAGAGGACTCGCATGAAGGTGGTGGATCCTCACCCCCAGAGAGCTCACCTCAGACTGAGAAAAGTGATGAGGATGTGAAGAACCATGTGGAGGACTGTCCACCGGACGAGAAGTGGATCAGCTCTTCCTTCAGGAGCAGAGCAGGCCTGGTAGTGTTTATTCCTGTTTGCCTTCAAAACTTTTTGTCACTTTCCTTTTTTCCAACAGACGCTGACCAGAAGAGACCTGAAGTCTGTCTCCCCGTCTCCTCCCCACTCTGGAGGCAGTCCATCATCCAGCTCTCCTCCTCTGAGAAGACCAACATTGGAGGTCCGCCTCCTCCCCTCCCCAAGTCCAACACGCTCGGACTCCTCCAGGTCGGCTCCGGAGGAGATCCTCTCTCTGGAAGAACTCTTTCCTGTTGGATCCAAGGCGGACGTCCCCCCCAGTGAGGCCAGCTCGGTCTCGTCCCAATGTGAGACACACACACACACACACACACACACACACACACACACACACACACACACACACACACGCCCTTAATGTTGCATTGTCCTTTTTCTACAGCCGACTTTGAGATCAATGTGATGACATTAGACGATCTTGAGCCGGCCACTGAAGGAGCCCAGGTGCCGCCTCGGAGAACATGCCACTGGAAGGAGGTCTCGTCATGTTAACGCCGTTGCTGTGCGTCCTTCAGAGCCACCAGGCGGAGGGCGAGCATGCGGGCCCGCTTCCTACTTCGCCGAGCGGCCAGCGAGCGGCGGACTACGAAAGCGACTTTGAGAGCGCCAGCAGAAAGGAGGTGGGCGATGACGTCATCAGTAGCCAGGTGTCAGAGCACCTGTCAATAGGCGAGGAGGTGGAGGACTGTTTAGACGCGTCCTGGGTGAGGACGGAAGACTTGTCCAGCACCTTTTCAGACTCCACAAACTCCCGCACCTTGCGGACGTCAGGTACCAGTCACAGGTTTCCCAGCAGTGAGTCCAGGTCCTCGTCGTCGCCTAGCAACCACTTCAAAGATGTGGCGGCACAGACAGACGCGCACACTCTCTGGTTCCCAGGTTAGTCCCTCAGACAGGAAGTAAATTACTTTGGCGAACCAGTTTTCTCATTTCTGGCTCCGCCTACCAACCTCCTTCAGGACCTGCAGTGGGCGTGGCTTACTCCTCCCCCTCCACGGCTCCTCCAGAAGGTGAGAAGCAGAAAAGTAGTAATACTTGTGCGAGGCGATCTCACGTGTCTCCGCCTTCCTGCAGGCGTCCGGCCCGACATGTTGACGTTCAACAACATGCTGAGACAGCAGCTCGCCATGACGCGACGCTTCATCGAAAGCAGCCGGCATCAGCACGCCAGCCTGCTGCAGAGCCTCGGACCGCCCAGCTACAGATACGCCACTTTGGAGGACACCGTGCAGGTAACCCACAGTCCCAAGCAGGGTGTAGCAGTGTTCTTGCATGGACCAGACAAAATGTCTTCTTGTTTCCCCTCCTAGTACATCCGTGACCACACACAGCCTGAGTGACAGTGGAAGACTTTGACACGTCTTCTTGGATGTCAAACCAGGACAGAACTGAAGGACACATCTGACGGAGCTCCCATTCATTTCATACACAACTTGTGTCAAATTGTATTGACTTTTTTATTACAAATTGTGATCAGCATCACAGTATTAAATCCACATCTATTTTTCACCAGTTGCCTCAAAGGGAACTGCACTTTTTTGGAATTTTGTCTATCATTCACAATACCGTAATTTCCGGACTATAAGCCGCTACTTTTTCCCCTCGTTCTGGTCCCTGCGGCTTATACAAGGGTGCGGCTTATTTACGGCCTGTTCTTCTCCGACACCGACAAAGAGGATTTGGGTGGTTTTAGTACGCAGGAGGAAGACGATGACACAATGATTAAAGACTGACTTTTCATATACCGGTAGGCTGGTTATTTTGATAACGTACAGGCGAGCACTTTGTATTACTTTGCACCGTTGTATTATTTGTACTCTGCACGAATGCTGTTCGCCATGTCAAAGATGTGAAAGTTTGATTGAATGATTGAAAGATTTATTGTTAATAAATGGGACGCTTTGCGTTCCCAAACAGTCATCTCTGTCCTGACAATCCCCTCCGTGGTAGCAGGAACCCCTATATACTACGCTAATTACACATCTAAACCCTGCGGCTTATAGTCGGGTGCGGCTTATATATGGAGCAATCTGTATTTTCCCCTAAATTTAGCTGGTGCGGCTTATAGTCCGGAAATTACGGTACTTACGTAAGAAAGTAACTTTTTTTTTAAAGGATTCTAAAAACAAAAAAATGGCTTGGGAGTCACCATTGTAGCCTTCAAACCCCTCCATCAATCTTTGTATACACAGTACAGGACAAAAGTTTGGACACACCTTCTTCTCATTCAATGTCTTTTCTTTATTTTCATGACTATTTACATTAGAGATTGTCACATTAAAACTATGACACCTGTGAATGGAAAACCATTTCAGGTGACTACCTCTTGAAGCTCATGAAAAAATGCCAAGAGTGTGCAAAGCAGTAATCAGAGCAAAGGGTGGCTATTTTGAAGAAAGTAGAATATAAAACATGTTTTCAGTTATTTCAGCTTTTTTTGTTAAGTACATAACTCCACATGTGTTCTTTCATAGTTTTGATGTGACAATCTACAATGTAAATAGTCATGAAAATAAACATTGAATGAGAAGAAGGTGTGTCCAAACTTTTGTCCTGTACTGTATATAATTTAGTAACAGACAATTTCATAACAATATGTACAATATTTACCTTACTTAGGTCATTTAAAACATTACCGGAACTTATTTCTTTTGTGCATTAATGTCCGTGCCCACAACAATGGACTTCTGACTTCCGGAAACAATCACGTATTTGTTCTAATCGTGCCAGACTTCGAAGTAGACGATGATGACGGCTATTTTTGAAGCTGAATATGCGGGGAACAAACTACTGTAATTTCCGGACTATAAGCCGCACCTGACTAAAAGCCGCACCAGCTAAATTTAGGGGAAAATACAGATTGCTCCATATATAAGGCGCACCCGACTATAAGCCGCAGGGTTTTGATGTGTAATTAGCGTAGTATATAGGGGTTCCTGCTACCACGGAGGGGATTGTCGGGACAGAGATGACTGTTTGGGAACGCAAAGCGTCCCATTTATTAACAATAAACCTTTCAATCATTCAATCAAACTTTCACATCTTTGACATGGCGAACAGCATTCGTGCAGAGTACAAATAATACAACGCTGCAAAGTAATACAAAGTGCTCGCCTGTACGTTATCAAAATAACCAGCCTACCGGTATATGAAAAGTCAGTCTTTAATCATTGTGTCATCGTCTTCCTCCTGCGTACTAAAACCACCAAAATCCTCTTCGTGGGTGTCGGAGAAGAACAGGCCGTAAATAAGCCGCACCCTTGTATAAGCCGCAGGGACCAGAACGAGGGGAAAAAGTAGCGGCTTATAGTCCGGAAATTACGGTACTGGGTAAAGAGGCTTATCAAGCACGAAGGAAGGGTGAAACGTTGGATCAGACGGAAGCCGAGAGAGTGGAGACCAGCGTGACTTGAAACTGCAAATGTGGAAATTGGAGCCGAGCTATGCAGACATAAATGGTGTGCTTACCCAAAATAAACTGGAAAAAACAGACAAATGTCCATGGAGTGAGTCACTAGAATATTGATCATGATACACGCAGCTTGTTAGTACAAGTGTCGAGCTTGTACAAATGGAACGTGGGCTAGTACTTACTGTATACTGTAATATAATAGCTCATGTTTTTCAGTCCGTACATATTTGTGTCCCATCGCATTGTTTTGTGCATTAAAAACTCTAAATCTCTTCATGTGTTGGCACAGAGGCGATCTTACGGCTTAGCAAGACGATGTGATACTACGCTAAATAAACAGGTCCTCAGTGTTCGCTCTTACAATAACAACGTTGCTGCAGTTTAGTAATTAACAGCTTGCCGAACATAAATGAAGTATTGTCGTTTTTTGGCTGCATTTTTAAAATTGGTTTAGAAGCAGCATGGATTGCTCCCATTAGCTTCATTGCTAGCCACCTAGAAGGAGACGATCATAACAAATTAGAATGCATTTAAAAAAAACATGTTCTTGTCTCATAAGAATTGTGAACGAAAGACAAAATTCCTAAAAAAAAAAAGTGCAGTTGCCCTTTAAGTAAGACGTAAACAGGAAGTGACCACCTGTTCATTCATCAAAAAAAGATTGTCCTCCACCACAACCAACCATGAGACAAGGAGGGTGTGTTTTTTGGCAGGGGCAGTTTTGGGGGCCACGTGAAGGCACAAATCCCTCAGTAAGGGTCATTAAACGGGTAATGAGGATGTCCCGCATCCCGAGGAACTTGCTTCCCGTCCACCTGCAATACGGAGAACTCACAAAGACGTCATTGAATTTTTTTTGTACTCACGGCCTCATGTGACGTGCGTTTACTTCAACAAGCAGAATCCTACCAATGAAGTGGCGTACTTACCTGGACCATAGGAACGATGTAGCGCCAGTCTTTATTCAGCGCCGCGATGCCGCTCATCTCCTCTGCCTCCAGCGTGAAGTCAAACACCTGACAAACCCCCGCCGTCACATCATCAGCACCGTCAAAACCCCCGCCGTCACATCATCAGCACCGTCAAACCCCCGCCGTCACATCATCAGCACCGTCAAACCCCCGCCGTCACATCATCAGCACCGTCAAACCCCCGCCGTCACATCATCAGCACCGTCAAACCCCCGCCGTCACATCATCGGTACCGTCAAACCCCCGCCGTCACATCATCGGCACCGTCAAACCCCCGCCGTCACATCATCGGCACCGTCAAACCCCCGCCGTCACATCATCGGTACCGTCAAACCCCCGCCGTCACATCATCGGCACCGTCAAACCCCCGCCGTCACATCATCGGTACCGTCAAACCCCCGCCGTCACATCATCAGCACCGTCAAACCCCCGCCGTCACATCATCGGCACCGTCAAACCCCCGCCGTCACATCATCGGCACCGTCAAACCCCCGCCGTCACATCATCAGCACCGTCAAACCCCCGCCGTCACATCATCGGCACCGTCAAACCCCCGCCGTCACATCATCGGCACCGTCAAACCCCCGCCGTCACATCATCGGTACCGTCAAACCCCCGCCGTCACATCATCGGCACCGTCAAACCCCCGCCGTCACATCATCGGCACCGTCAAACCCCCGCCGTCACATCATCGGTACCGTCAAACCCCCGCCGTCACATCATCGGTACCGTCAAACCCCCGCCGTCACATCATCAGCACCGTCAAACCCCCGCCGTCACATCATCAGCACCGTCAAACCCCCGCCGTCACATCATCAGCACCGTCAAACCCCCGCCGTCACATCATCGACACCGTCTTTGCCGCAGTGTCAATAACATTTTTTAGGAATGTAACGATATTGTCCATGCGGCGTTATTTTGGCTTCAAAGTTTTCACAATAATGCTGTGACGTGTGACGGAAATAAGTGTAAACTGAAAAGCTTGGGGGGAGTCTATCCCAGCTGCTGCACCTTAGGCAAGTCGTCACCTCGTAAACCCAGGAAATATATTTGAAGTCAGCGGAGCTAAGCATCAATTTATGAAGTCTTTACATTATCCATCCATCCATCTTCTTCCGCTAATCCCAGGTGGGGTCGCGGGGGCAGCAGCCTGAGCAGGGAAGCCCAGACTTCCCTCTCCCCAGCCACTTGGTCCAGCTCCTCCCGGGGGATCCCAAGGCGTTCCCAGGCCAGCCGGGAGACGTAGTCTTCCCAACGTGTCCTGGGTCTTCCCCGTGGCCTCCTACCGGTCGGACGTGCCCTAAACACCTCCCTAGGGAGGCGTTCGGGTGGCATCCTGAGCAGATGCCCGAACCGCCTCATCTGGCTCCTCTCCATGTGGAGGAGCAGCAGCGGGGCGATGTAGATCGACCGGTAAATTGAGAGCTTTGCCTTCCGGCTCAGCTCCTTCTTCACCACAACGGATCGATACAGCGTCTGCATTACTGAAGACGCCGCACCGATCCGCCTGTTGATCTCACCATCCACTCTTCCATCACCCATGAACAAGACTCCTAGGTACTTGAACGCCTCCACTTAGGGCAAGATCTCTTCCCCAACCTGGAGATGGCACTCCACCCTTTTCCGGGCGAGAACCATGGATTCGGACTTGGAGGTGCTGATTCTCATCCCAGTCGCTTCACACTCGGCTGCGAACCGATCCAGTGAGAGCTGAAGATCCTGGCCAGATGAAGCCATCAGGACCACATCATGTGCAAAAAGCAGAGACCTAATCCTGCAGCCACCAAACCGGATCCCCTCAACGCCTCGACTGCGCCTAGAAATTCTGTCCATAAAAGTTCTGAACAGAATGGGTGACAAAGGGCAGCCTTGGCGGAGTCCAACCCTCACTGGAAACGTGTCCGACTTACTGCCGGCAATGCGGACCAAGCTCTGACACTGATCATACAGGGAGTGGACCAAACTCTGACACTGATCATACAGGGAGTGGACCAAGTTCTGACACTGATCATACAGGGAGTGGACCAAGCTCTGACACTGATCATACAGGGAGTGGACCAAGTTCTGACACTGATCATACAGGGAGTGGACCAAGCTCTGACACTGATCATACAGGGAGTGGACCAAGCTCTGACACTGATCATACAGGGAGTGGACCAAGTTCTGACACTGATCATACAGGGAGTGGACCAAGTTCTGACACTGATCATACAGGGAGTGGACCAAGCTCTGACACTGATCATACAGGGAGTGGACCAAGCTCTGACACTGATCATACAGGAAGTGGACCAAGTTCTGACACTGATCATACAGGGAGTAGACCAAGCTCTGACACTGATCATACAGGGAGTGGACCAAGTTCTGACACTGATCATACAGGGAGTGGACCAAGCTCTGACACTGATCATACAGGGAGTGGACCAAGTTCTGACACTGATCATACAGGGAGTAGACCAAGCTCTGACACTGATCATACAGGGAGTGGACCAAGTTCTGGCACTGATCATACAGGGAGTGGACCAAGCTCTGACACTGATCATACAGGGAGTGGACCAAGTTCTGGCACTGATCATACAGGGAGTGGACCAAGTTCTGACACTGATCATACAGGGAGTAGACCAAGCTCTGGCACTGATCATACAGGGAGTGGACCAAGTTCTGACACTGATCATACAGGGAGTGGACCAAGTTCTGGCACTGATCATACAGGGAGCGGACCGCCACAATCAGACAGTCCGATACCCCATACTCTCTGAGCACTCCCCACAGGACTGTGGAATGCCTTCTCCAAGTCCACAAAGCACAGATAGACTGGTTGGGCTAACTCCCATGCACCCTCAAGGACCCTGCCCAGAGTATAGAGCTGGTCCACAGTTCCACCACCAGGACCAAAACCACACTGTTCCTCCTGAATCATAATAATGTGTTAATTCCACGACTGTATATATCCGTATCGGTTGATATCGGTATCGGTAATTAAGAGTTGGACAATATCGGATATCGGCAAAAGGCCATTATCAGACATCCCTAATTAACATGTATTTTACGTGCAAAGAATTGTGCAGGAACATCTTCTGTTTCATATATTTCAACTATGGCATCTTTTTTATATACATAGACATAGAGTATAATCAATAATCAATTGGACAATAATATCATTCCGTGGCCTCAATACTGTGATGATGTCATACTGTGACAAGTTACATCCCTGCTCACCTCAATATTCTCTTGGATACGCGACTCTGTCACGCTTTTGGGGATGGTCACCACACCACGCTGCGTCTGCCACCTGTGCACACAGGGAACACATGAATGTTGGCCTATACATCACACGGTGAGAGCATGAATGTTGGTCTATACATCACACGGTGAGAGCATGAATGTTGGTCTATACATCACACGGTGAGAGCATGAATGTTGGCCTATACATCACACGGTGAGAGCATGAATGTTGGCCTATACATCACACGGTGAGAGCATGAATGTTGGTCTATACCTCACACGGTGAGAACATGAATGTTGGTCTATACATCACACGGTGAGAGCATGAATGTTGGCCTATACATCACACGGTGAGAGCATGAATGTTGGTCTATACATCACACGGTGAGAGCATGAATGTTGGCCTATACATCACACGGTGAGAGCATGAATGTTGGCCTATACATCACACGGTGAGAGCATGAATGTTGGTCTATACATCACACGGTGAGAGCATGAATGTTGGCCTATACATCACACGGTGAGAGCATGAATGTTGGCCTATACATCACACGGTGAGAGCATGAATGTTGGCCTATACATCACACGGTGAGAGCATGAATGTTGGCCTATACATCACACGGTGAGAGCATGAATGTCGGTCTATACATCACACGGTGAGAGCATGAATGTCGGTCTATACATCACACGGTGAGAGCATGAATGTCGGCCTATACATCACACGGTGAGAGCATGAATGTCGGCCTATACATCACACGGTGAGAGCATGAATGTCGGCCTATACATCACACGGTGAGAGCATGAATGTCGGCCTATACATCACACGGTGAGAGCATGAATGTCGGCCTATACATCACACGGTGAGAGCATGAATGTCGGCCTATACATCACACGGTGAGAGCATGAATGTCGGCCTATACATCACACGGTGAGAGCATGAATGTCGGTCTATACATCACACGGTGAGAGCATGAATGTTGGTCTATACATCACACGGTGAGAGCATGAATGTTGGTCTATATATCACACGGTGAGAGCATGAATGTTGGCCTATACATCACACGGTGAGAGCATGAATGTTGGCCTATACATCACACGGTGAGAGCATGAATGTTGGTCTATACATCACACGGTGAGAGCATGAATGTTGGTCTATACATCACACGGTGAGAGCATGAATGTTGGCCTATACATCACACGGTGAGAGCATGAATGTTGGTCTATACATCACACGGTGAGAGCATGAATGTTGGTCTATACATCACACGGTGAGAGCATGAATGTTGGCCTATACATCACACGGTGAGAGCATGAATGTTGGCCTATACATCACACGGTGAGAGCATGAATGTCGGCCTATACATCACACGGTGAGAGCATGAATGTCGGTCTATACATCACACGGTGAGAGCATGAATGTTGGTCTATACATCACACGGTGAGAGCATGAATGTTGGTCTATATATCACACGGTGAGAGCATGAATGTTGGCCTATACATCACACGGTGAGAGCATGAATGTTGGTCTATACATCACACGGTGAGAGCATGAATGTTGGTCTATACATCACACGGTGAGAGCATGAATGTTGGCCTATACATCACACGGTGAGAGCATGAATGTTGGTCTATACATCACACGGTGAGAGCATGAATGTTGGTCTATACATCACACGGTGAGAGCATGAATGTTGGCCTATACATCACACGGTGAGAGCATGAATGTTGGCCTATACATCACACGGTGAGAGCATGAATGTTGGTCTATACCTCACACGGTGAGAACATGAATGTTGGTCTATACATCACACGGTGAGAGCATGAATGTTGGCCTATACATCACACGGTGAGAGCATGAATGTTGGTCTATACATCACACGGTGAGAGCATGAATGTTGGCCTATACATCACACGGTGAGAGCATGAATGTTGGCCTATACATCACACGGTGAGAGCATGAATGTTGGTCTATACATCACACGGTGAGAGCATGAATGTTGGCCTATACATCACACGGTGAGAGCATGAATGTTGGCCTATACATCACACGGTGAGAGCATGAATGTTGGCCTATACATCACACGGTGAGAGCATGAATGTTGGCCTATACATCACACGGTGAGAGCATGAATGTTGGCCTATACATCACACGGTGAGAGCATGAATGTCGGTCTATACATCACACGGTGAGAGCATGAATGTCGGTCTATACATCACACGGTGAGAGCATGAATGTCGGCCTATACATCACACGGTGAGAGCATGAATGTTGGCCTATACATCACACGGTGAGAGCATGAATGTCGGCCTATACATCACACGGTGAGAGCATGAATGTCGGCCTATACATCACACGGTGAGAGCATGAATGTCGGCCTATACATCACACGGTGAGAGCATGAATGTCGGCCTATACATCACACGGTGAGAGCATGAATGTCGGTCTATACATCACACGGTGAGAGCATGAATGTTGGTCTATACATCACACGGTGAGAGCATGAATGTTGGTCTATATATCACACGGTGAGAGCATGAATGTTGGCCTATACATCACACGGTGAGAGCATGAATGTTGGTCTATACATCACACGGTGAGAGCATGAATGTTGGTCTATACATCACACGGTGAGAGCATGAATGTTGGCCTATACATCACACGGCAAGAGCATGAATGTTGGCCTATACATCACACGGTGAGAGCATGAATGTTGGTCTATACATCACACGGTGAGAGCATGAATGTTGGCCTATACATCACACGGTGAGAGCATGAATATTGGCCTATACATTACACGGTGAGAGCATGAATGTTGGCCTATACATCACACGGTGAGAGCATGAATGTTGGCCTATACATCACACGGTGAGAGCATGAATGTTGGCCTATACATCACACGGTGAGAGCATGAATGTTGGCCTATACATCACACGGTGAGAGCATGAATGTTGGCCTATACATCACACGGTGAGAGCATGAATGTTGGCCTATACATCACACGGTGAGAGCATGAATGTTGGCCTATACATCACACGGTGAGAGCATGAATGTTGGCCTATACATCACACGGTGAGAGCATGAATGTTGGCCTATACATCACACGGTGAGAGCATGAATGTTGGCCTATATATCACACGGTGAGAACATGAATGTTGGCCTATACATCACACGGTGAGAGCATGAATGTTGGCCTATACATCACACGGTGAGAGCATGAATGTTGGCCTATACATCACAGCATATCATATCATGCAGAGTAGCGGTTCTGGTCACCTGAGGATGATCTGAGCGGGGGACTTCTTGTATTTGTTGGCCAGCGCTGCAATGGCGTTCTCTTCCAGCAGGACGGGTTCATCCGGATGTTTCCAGGCACGGTCTGGGGAGCCAAGAGGGCTGTAGGCCGTCATCACCAGGCCCCGGGCCCGGCAGTGGGCCTGCAGTTTGACTTGGGCCAGGTAGGGGTGGCTCTCTACCTGCTCCCCCCCCGCCCCCAAACATAGTCACTGCTTGTAGACCACTTGCTAGTACATTCAGTCATGTAGACCACTTGCTAGTACATTCAGTCATGTAGACCACTTGCTAGTACATTCAGACATGTAGACCACTTGCTAGTACATTCAGTCATGTAGACCACTTGCTAGTACATTCAGTCATGTAGACCACTTGCTAGTACATTCAGTCATGTAGACCACTTGCTAGTACATTCAGACATGTAGACCACTTGCTAGTACATTCAGTCATGTAGACCACTTGCTAGTACATTCAGACATGTAGACCACTTGCTAGTACATTCAGTCATGTAGACCACTTGCTAGTACATTCAGTCATGTAGACCACTTGCTAGTACATTCAGACATGTAGACCACTTGCTAGTACATTCAGACATGTAGACCACTTGCTAGTACATTCAGACATGTAGACCACTTGCTAGTACATTCAGTCATGTAGACCACTTGCTAGTACATTCAGTCATGTAGACCACTTGCTAGTACATTCAGACATGTAGACCACTTGCTAGTACATTCAGTCATGTAGACCACTTGCTAGTACATTCAGACATGTAGACCACTTGCTAGTACATTCAGTCATGTAGACCACTTGCTAGTACATTCAGTCATGTAGACCACTTGCTAGTACATTCAGACATGTAGACCACTTGCTAGTACATTCAGTCATGTAGACCACTTGCTAGTACATTCAGTCATGTAGACCACTTGCTAGTACATTCAGACATGTAGACCACTTGCTAGTACATTCAGACATGTAGACCACTTGCTAGTACATTCAGTCATGTAGACCACTTGCTAGTACATTCAGACATGTAGACCACTTGCTAGTACATTCAGACATGTAGACCACTTGCTAGTACATTCAGACATGTAGACCACTTGCTAGTACATTCAGACATGTAGACCACTTGCTAGTACATTCAGTCATGTAGACCACTTGCTAGTACATTCAGTCATGTAGACCACTTGCTAGTACATTCAGTCATGTAGACCACTTGCTAGTACATTCAGACATGTATATACCTACATCATACATATATACATATATACATATACATATATATATATATATATATATATATATATATATATATATATATACACATCATACATACATACACATATGGATGATTACAATCCGAACACTGTTAGTTCCCAAAGCAGTTGTAGTTGTAGAGTATTTACTAGTAGACGGTGAGAAGGTACATTGTTGACGTGACCGATTGTTAACAAAGGTCACGACACCGGAAGTATATCACCTGAGGGGGCGTGGCTACAGGATAGAGTTGCCAATGGGAAATATTTTCTGAGTTCTTTGCAAGCAAGTTATAGAATTTTCAATGATAATAATTAGAGATGTCCGATAATGTCGATATTATCGGCCGATAAATGCGTTAAAATGTAATATCGGAAATTATCGGTATCGTTTTTTTTTATTATCAGTATCGTTTTTTGTTTTTTTTTTATTGATTAAATCCACATAAAAAACACAAGATACACTTACAATTAGTGCACCAACCCAAAAAACCTCCCTCCCCCATTTACACTCATTCACACAAAAGGGTTGTTTCTTTCTGTTATTAACATTCTGCTTCCTACATTATATATCAATATATATCAATACAGTCTGCAAGGGATACAGTCCGTAAGCACACATGATTGTGCGTGCTGCTGCTCCACTAATAGTACTAACCTTTAACAGTTAATGTTACTCATTTTCATTCATTACTAGTTTCTATGTAACTGTTTTTATATTGTTTTACTTTCTTTTTTATTCAAGAAAATGTTTTTAATGTATTTATCTTATTTTATTTGATTCATTTTTTAAAAAAGTACCTTATCTACACCATACCTGGTTGTCCAAATTAGGCATAATAATGTGTTAATTCCACGACTGTATATATCGGTTGATATCGGTATCGGTTGATATCGGTATCTGTAATTAAAGAGTTGGACAATATCGGCATATCGGATATCGGCAAAAAGCCATTATCGGACATCCCTAATAATAATGTTAGTAAATGATCTACTAAAACAACAACAAATGGTGTGGTACAGCGCATGTGAAAAAGACAGCCAAAAGAGGTTGTTGGATGAGAATAAATCTGAAGGTGAAATATGCAGTACAAATGCTCCTCAATTGCAGGAAATGTAGTCTTTTTCTTTCCGTGTTTGCATGGCAGCACTTTGTGCTGATAAAAAATGGTCATCTTTTTTTCCCTCAATGTTCCTCTTTTTTCCAAAGGGTGCTCACGTTACGTCCTGTTACTTTAACGACGTAATAAAGGTGAGTGAGCAAAAAGAGGAGTTGGCGTACCTGCAGGACGGCGGGCTTAATGCTGGCCACAGACAGGATGTCGTCCACCTGCCGGCTGTTGAAGTTGGACAGGCCGATGGCGCGCACCAAACCCTTCCCCACCAGCTTCTCCATGGCGGCCCACGTCAGCTTGTAGTCCACCTGGTCGTACAGCACCGAGCCGTCCTCCTTTTTGGGGAAAGGTGTGTCTCCGCGTCTAGAGGCGAGGTGGACATGTTGCAAAGAAAAGGACAGAGGCTAAATAACAGGAAGTGAGGTTGCTCACTGGAAGGCGTGTGGCCAGTGGATCAGGTAGAGGTCCAAATATTCCAGCCGCAGGTCCTTCAGGGTTTGTAGGAGCGCCGGCTCCACGTCCTCAGGGTGATGTCGCGTGTTCCACAGCTTGGACGTGACGAACACGTCCTCTCGCCTCAGAGCCTGCACGCCACAGCCGCATGTTAGCCCCGCCTCCCCTCAAAAACAACACTTTCAAAACGGTGCTGTCATTCACGTTGTTGTGGTCCAGCGTCTCCTGGAGGGCGTCTCCGATCTCCGCCTCGTTGCCGTAAATGGCGGCGCAGTCGATGTGGCGGTACCCGGCCTGCAGGGCCCACAAGACGGCCTGCTTGACCTGCGACACGCAAAGCTTACACTTAAACGCATCACGAGCTGTACGTCCTGACCGTCATCGCAACAAAGCACAAACGCCACTCCTCTGAGATAATAATCACCTCCATTGTGGCAAATATCATGTAGTGTTATCACTGGAGGGCGTGTTACACACACTCTCCCCTCCCTAGATGAAGTGTACACTGCCAGGTGCCTCAAAAAGTCCCAAAACATCATAAGGGACCCATCCCACCCTGGACATAAAC
>NC_084757.1:6393447-6488447 GCF_033978785.1 Entelurus aequoreus | reverse complement strand
TCAGAAGGCTAATTGATGATTAGAAAACCCTTGTGCAATCATGTTCACACATCTGAAAACACTTTAGCTCGTTACAGAAGCTACAAAACTGACCTTCCTTTGAGCAGATTGACTTTCTGGAGCATCACATTTGTGGGCTCAATTAAACGCTCAAAATGGCCAGAAAAAGAGAACTTTCATCTGAAACTCCACAGTCTAGTCTTGTTCTTAGAAATGAAGGCTATTCCACTAAATTGTTTGGGTGACCCCAAACTTTTGAACGGTAGTGTATATTCAATTGAATAGACTGCAAAGACAACATATTTCATGTTCACACTGAGAAACTTTGTTCTTTTTTGCAAATATTAGCTCATTTGCAATTTGATGGCTGCAACATGTTTCAAAAAAGCTGGCACAAGTGGCAAAAAAGAGTGAGAAAGTTGAGGAATGCTCATCAAAGACTTATTTGGACCATCCCACAGGTGAACAGGCTAATTGGGAACAGGTGGGTGCCATGATTGGGTATAAAAGCAGCTGCCATGAAATGCTCAGTCGTTCACAAACAAGGACGGGGCGAGGGTCACCACTTTGTCAACAAATGCCTGAGCAAATTGTTTAAGAACAACATTTCTCAACAAGGAATTTAGGGATTTCACCATCTACGCTCCGTAATATCATCAAAAGGTTCAGAGAATGAGGAGAAATCACTGCACGTAAGCCATGCTATTACACACCTTGGATCCCTCAGGTGGTACTGCATCAAAAAGCAATATCGGTGTGTAAAGGATATCACCACATGAGCTCAGGAACACTTCGGAAAACCACTGTCAGTAACTACAGTTGGTCGTTACATCTGTAAGTGCAAGTTAAAACTCTACTATGCAAAGCAAAAGCCATTTATCAACAACACCCAGAAACGCCGCTGGCTTAGCTGGGCCCGAACTCATCCAAGATGGACTGATGCAAAGTGGAAAAGTGTGTTGCGGTCTGACGAGTCCACATTTCAAATTGTTTTTGTAAACTATGGACATTGTGTCCTCCGGACCAAAGAGGAAAAGAACCATCCGGACTGTTCTAGGGTGAAAGTGTAAAAGGCAGAAGTGTGATGGTATGGGGGTGTATTAGTGGCCAAGACATGGGTAACTTACACATCTGTGAAGGCACCATTAATGCTGAAATGTACATACAGCTTTTGGAGCAACATATGTTGCCATCCAAGCATGGACGCCCCTGCTTATTTCAGCAAGACAATGCCAAGCCATGTGTTACAACAGCATGGCTTCATAGTAAAAGAGTGTGGGTACTAGACTGGCCTGCCTGTAGTCCAGACATTGAAAATGTGTGGCAGCTAAAATATGAGAAGGGAGACTGTTGAACAACTTAAGCTGTACATCAAGCAAGAATGGGAAAGAATTCCACTTCCAAAATGTGTCTCCTCACTTCCCAAACCTTTACTGAGTGTTGTTAAAAGGAAAGGCCATGTAACACACTGCTAAAAATGCCTTTTTTTGCAATGTTTTGCTGCCATTACATTCTAAGTTCATGATTATTTGCCAAAAAAATTACGTTTCTCAGTTTAAATATTTAATATCTTGTCTTTGCAGTCTATTCAATTGAATATAAGTTGAAAAGGATTTGTTGTATTCTCTTTTTATTTACCATTTACACAACCTGACAACTTCACTGCTTTTGGCTTTTGTAAAATTCATTATAAATGACATATTTTTTGACAAGGAGCCCAACTTTCCCACTACAGAGGGGCCCGGGACCCACTCAAATAATAACACTGAATTAGACATTTTACTCTTCATTGAAATGATATTCCATAATTCACACATGTAGAGATTCTACACCCAAAAATCAACTATTATCATTCCACCACAGTTTGCATCCGATCGGAACAGTTCCAGTATCAAAACGTTCGGCTCTCATGAGCTCCCTAAAAAAATGTTTTAAAAATATCCCAGGATTTCCCGAATTTCCGTTACATTTTGCCCATTGAAAATGAACGGGCCAATTTTTAAACAAGCACAACTCCCACATTTCTCACTCATTTTTTTGCAACGTGTTGCTGCCATTAAATTCTAAGTTCATGATTATTTGCAAAAAAGAACAAAGTTTCTCAGTGTGAACATGAAATATCTTGTCTTTGCAGTCTATTCAATTGAATATAAGTTGAAAAGGATTTGCAAATCATCGAATACTCGAATGCAGCTGAGATAGGCTCCAGCAACCCGAAAGGGACAAGCAGTAGAAAATGGATGGATGGATTTACCAAACGTGCCAATTTCACTGGTGTTGGGTGTTGTGCATATATGACTCTTCCATTGCAACTAATGTTTAGTCCAAAGTTACATTCCAGCTGCAAGTCACTGAAAAAGGAAATGATGCTGACTTTCATGTTTTACTTAAAAAAAGTCACGAGACTGGAGGCGGAGTCAAACCAACAGTATTTCCTTTTTAGAGTCATTCATGAGCAGAATGCACAGAAAAAAACATTTCTGACGGTTAATCTATAACCCATCCAGCCATTCATTTCCTACCGCTTGTCCCACTAGGCTCTGGGGCCACGTCATTAAATGTGCTTTAAGAGGTTTTCGCTATCTTGTGGCCTCCCATTAGGCCAACAATCAATACCACATGCAAACATTAGTGCGTACATTCTAGAAGATACGACTTTGTGTGAATGTGACGTCATCACATTTTAAAGTGTGGACGCACGACAAGAAGGAAATGACGCCAGCGAGCTATCGTTAGCTTCACTATTTGAAGTTTGTGCTCTCGTCAACAACTTCAAGCGTCATTTCAACTTTGAGAATGTAGTTTTGTGTTTGTCTCGACAAAGTTAATCGACTCATGACATCGCCGGGAAAGAACAATCAGTGATTTGCGTCATCATGAAGCATCCTCTTTTCACCCTCGACTTACTCTTTACTTTCTTCTTTTCTGCTGTTTGTTGGAAAGTGAAGACCTTCTCTTTCTCCTTTTCCTCCTCCTTTTGCTGCTGCCAGGAGTGTCTACAATTTCGGGAGCCAAAAGGCCGAAGGCTAGCTTCTCTGGCAAATATTAAAAAAGAACCCACCTTGTTTCACACTTCCGGATGAAGACCCACTTCCTGTTACAGCCGCCAAAATAAGAGTCCATAATAACTAGGCTCAGTCGACAGCAGAAATTAGAGAAAGTCTTATCTAATCTATTTAGTTTAAATTAGATTACTTTTTTGTGCTTCTACAAATGTGATCAATTATAATCTTTATTAATAATTATATGAATATAATAACTGGAAAATTTAATTATGTGAATGCTGAAAAGCCAAAACTCAACTGAAATACAAAAATATAATGACTCTTAGGTACAGTAAACTTTAGTTTATCTCTGTTAGCTGGTTGCTGACTGAACAAAAAAACATTTAAATTAGGTTACATACATACAATAACACCATATATGTGCCGAAAATGTAATTTCAGTTCTTATGTGTCTTGTACATGTAAGAATGGACAATAAAGCTGATTGATTGATTGATTGATATATCATCCATCCATCCATCTTCAACCGCTTATCCGGAATGGGGTCACGGGGTCTACAGCTCCAGCAGAGACCCCCAGACTTCCCTCTCCAGAGCAACATTAGCAACTTCCTCCTGGGGGATCCTGAAGCGTTCCCATGTCAGAGAGGAGATGTAATCCCCCCATCTGGTCCTTGGCCTGCCGCGGGGTCTTCTCCCAGTGGGACGTGCAAGGAGGACCTCCCTAGGGAGACGCTGGTGAGGCATCTGCACGAGATGCTTCAACCACCTAAGCTGGCTCCTTTCCAAGCGGAGGAGCAGCGGCTCTTCTCCGAGTCTCTCTCGGGTGACTGAACTTCTCACCCTATCTCTAAGGGAGATGCCAGCCACCCTTCTGAGGAAACTCATTTCGGCCGCTTGTTTCCGCAATCTTATTCTTTCGGTCATGACCCCCACTTCATGACCATAGGTGAGAGTAGGATTGTAGACAGCTCGGTAGACCGAGAGCTTTGCCTTCTGGCTCAGGTCTGGTTTGTTCACAACAGTGCGGCAGAGAGACTGCAATACTGCCCCAGCTGCTCCCATTCTCCAGCTGATTTCCTTCTCCATCTTTCCCTCACTCGTGAACAAGACCCAGAGATACTTAAACTCCTCCACCTGGGACAGAGTCTTAGTTCTCTACCTGGACTGTACAAACCCTCGGTTTCCTGCTGAGAACCATGGCCTCAGATTTGGAGATGCGGATCCTCATTCCGGCTGCGAACCGATCCGGTGAGAGCTGAAGGTCACGAACCGAAGGTGCCATCAGGACCACATCATCTGCAAACAGCAGTGACGCAACCTTTAGCCCCCCGAGACGTATACCCTCTCCGCCATGGTCAAGACTCTGCCTAGAAATTCTGTCCATGAAAATCACAAACAGGATAGGTGACAGAGTGCAGCCCTGGTGGAGACCAACACCCACTGGAAACGGATCTGACCTACATCCAAGCACCCGGACACAACTCTTGCTTTCGTTGTACAGAGATTGGATTGCCCTCAGCAGGGTTCCCCTCACCGCGTATGCCCTCAGCACCTCCCACAGGATCTCCTGGGGTACCCGGTCATACGCCTTCTCCAAATCCACAAAGCACATGTAGACTGGATAGGCATACTCCCAGGCCCTCTCCAGGATTCCCGCAAGAGTAAAGAGCTGGTCAGTTCTTCCACGACCAGGACGGAATCCTCATTGCTCCTCTTGAATCTGAGGTTTGACTATCGGCCGGACCCTCCTTTCCAGTAGGCGTAAACTTTCCCAGGGAGGCTGAGTAGTGTGATACACACACCCTCTGTTCCCCCTTTTTGAAAAGGGGAACCACCACCCCAGTCTGCCACTCCCTCGGCACTGTCCCAGACTTCCACGCAATGTTGAAAAGGCGTATCAACCAAGACAGCCCCTCAACACCCAGAGCCTTCAGCATTTGTGGACGGATCTCGCCAACCCCCGGAGCTTTCCCACTGGGGAGTTGTCTAACTACCTCAGTGACTTCACTCCGAGAGATCGACGTCGAACCCCCATCATCCTCAGGCTCCGCTCCTGTCAGGGAGGGTGTGTCTGATATAGTTGGGTTCAGGAGTTCCTCAAAGTGCTCTTTCCAACGCCCTACGACTTCCTCACTTGAAGTCAGAAGAGTCCCATCCTTGCTGTACACAGCTTGGATGGTTCCCTGCTTCCCCCTCCTGAGGTGCCGTATGGTCTTCCAGAACAGCTTTGGTGCCGCCCGATAGTCCTTCTCCATGGATTCCCCGAACTGCTCCCACACCCTCTGCGTAGCCTCGTCCACAGCCACGGCCGCAGCCCTTCGGAATGAAAGAAATGTGAAATGGTGAAATGTAATGAGAAAAAGTTGCAATGTTGACTCTAATAACCAAAAGCTGCACTACAGGCTGTTTTTTTCTCAAATAATAACAATTAATTAAAATCCATGTTGTTATGAGTTATTTACCCATTCAAGACTTACTCCATATAAAATATTCCACTTTGAAATATTTTTGGAGAAAATATTGCATAGTTTGTGCGTTTGCCGTATAAAAAACTCAGTTTTCTTTGACAAAAAAATAAAGAGCATAAAAACAAACAGCTCTCGCTGGATCGGTTCGCAGCTGAGTGTGAAGCGACTGGGATGAGAATCAGCACCTCCAAGTCCGAATCCATGGTTCTCGCCCGGAAAAGGGTGGAGTGCCATCTCCGGGTTGCGGAGGAGACCCTGCCCCAAGTGGAGGAGTTCAAGTACCTCGGAGTCTTGTTCACGAGTGAGGGAAGAGTGGATGGTGAGATCGACAGGCGGATCGGTGCGGCGTCTTCAGTAATGCGGACGCTGTATCGATCCGTTGTGGTGAAGAAGGAGCTGAGCCGGAAGGCAAAGCTCTCAATTTAGCGGTCGATCTACGTTCCCATCCTCACCTATGGTCATGAGCTTTGGGTTATGACCGAAAGGACAAGATCACGGGTACAAGCGGCCCAAATGAGTTTCCTCCGCCGGGTGGCGGGTCTCTCCCTTAGAGATAGGGTGAGAAGCTCTGTCATCCGGGAGGAACTCAAAGTAAAGCCGCTGCTCCTCCACATGGAGAGGAGCCAGATGAGGTGGTTCGGGCATCTGGTCAGGATGCCACCCGAATGCCTCCCTAGGGAGGTGTTTAGGGCACGTCCGACCAGTAGGAGGCCACGGGGAAGACCCAGGACTTGTTGGGAAGACTATGTCTCCCGACTGGCCTGGGAACGCCTCGGGATCCCCCGGGAGGAGCTAGACGAAGTGGCTGGGGAGAGGGAAGTCTGGGTTTCCCTGCTTAAGCTGCTGCCCCCGCGACCCGACCTCGGATAAGCGGAAGAAGATGGATGGATGGATGGAAAAAACAAACAAACATAAAAACCAAATAAAAAGATCTTATAACGGATGGATAGATCTAAGGCAGTGGTTCTCAAACTTTTTTCACCATGTGACCACACTTGGCTCTCCTAGTATCACCATATTGACCAACATTAAAATGCAGTAACATTTCATTAAAAACAAGGCAGAGCTTCAAGAGGGAGTCACCTGAAATGGTTTTCACTTCACGGGTGTGCTTGAAACTCATGGAGAGAATGCCAAGAGTGTGCAAAGCAGTAATCAGAGCAAAGGGTGGCTTTTTTTGAAGAAACTAGAATATAAAACATGTTTTCAGTTATTTCACCTTTTTTTTGTAAAGTACATAACTCCACATGTGTTCATTCCTAGTTTTGATGTGACAATCTACAATGTAAATAGTCATGAACATAAAGATTGAATGAGAAAGGTGTGTCCAAACTGTCCTGTGTGTGTGTAAGCCTGCAGCGTGTCTCTGTTCCGTGACCTCGGCGTGCTTGCAAACGCGATAACACGGCCAGTCAGTCCGACTAGAGTAGACGACAACAGGTGTGTGTCCATGAAAGACAGGGAAGGAGTCGGTTGCAAACTCCTTCTCCTTGCCATTGTTTGGATTTCAGAGAGAAGTGCGAAAAGGGGCAACATGAAAGTTAAAAACAAAGAAGCAAGCGGGAGACAAAAGGGAGAAGGACAAGGGAGCGTCCGCCTTTGATGAGTGCCAGTGAGAAAGTAAAATATACATTTCAAGTAGCGTATTTTTCTGACTATAAGGCGCACATAAAATCCTTTCATTTTCTCAAAACTCGACAGTGCGCCTTATAACTAATGTACAGAATAATTTTGGTTTTGCTTACCGACCTCGAAACTACTTTATTTGGTACATGGTGTAATACGTGTGGCCAGTAGATGGCAGTCACACATAAGAGCCTTCTCTGTTGCGGGCCCCAAACTCTGGAATGATCTTCCACTTCATGTGAGACAGGCCCCTTCTTTGGCTATTTTTAAGACCCTTCTTAAAACCCATTTTTATTCACTGGCTTTTAACCCAGCATGAGACTTTAAACTGTTTTTAACTTTTAACTTTTTTAACTGCTTTTTATCTAACAAAATTGTTCTTAGGGTAATTTTGTATTTGCTTTTTTAATGTGTATTTTACTTCTGTTTTAAATTTTATTTTTTAGTCTGTCCTTTGCCTTTATTTCTTTGTGGTGTACAGCCCTTTGTTTTTCAACTGTGGTTGTTTTTAAAGGGCTTTATAAATAAAGTTGGTATGGTATGGTATGGTAAGATATGTGTAGATTGCAATATGATGGCAGTCACACATAAGAGATACATGTAGGCTGCAATATGACGCAAGTAAACAACACCAACATTTCAAATGTTCCATTGAGAATATAGAACATTACACACGGCACTTAAAAATCTATCCAAATGTTTTAGTAGGACTTTGGTAAGCTATGAAGCCACACCACTTGATGGATTGTACTGTGCTTCAACATAGGAGTATTATTATGCTGTGTGTATAAGGTAAGACATATTATCTGCTGTTTTGTTTCAAAATATTATGCAAAAGCAACTTTTCTTACCTTCTATTACCTGCTGATGTATATTTGGGATCTGCATAAGTCCTGAAAAATTGCGCGCGCCCGCTTTTGTAGTCCGTGTCGACACCGTAGTCGATAATGTTCTTCTTCTTCTCTATCTTCTTGTTATGTGACATTCATCCTCCGTTGTTGCCATTTCTAATATAAAGTAGTGTCAAGTTCTTACTTATATCTGTCAGTAAACTCACCATGAAAGCACTAAAACATACCGGTGTAGTGACTTTACATTATTCACCCAAGGAACTTTACTTATTAGAGCGTTCCGGTCACGGGACACGTTTCGGGTGTTGTTGTTGCACTAGTGAGCCACGGATGAGGAGATGCTGCTCCGTTATTGATGGAAGTAAAGTGTGAATGTCATTAAAACAGTTAGCTCCATCTTTGGACACTTCTTACACACCTGTCCTTGCACGCTACACCGCTACAACAAGGATGACGGGGAGAAGACGCTGTCCATGTGGAGGCACGTAAATAAGAGCGCCCACAAAATGGCACATCTTGAAGTGAGTTGAAGATGATGTGTAAAACATCATCTATGCAACATTTTGAGCAAAGAAGCAGCATTACATGTTATGTAGACCTCAAGGAAGTCTTTTACATTTAGAAAATAATCATAATAATATGACTCCTTTAATGCGCCTTATAATCCGGTATGCCTTTTGTATGGAAATAGACCTGACTAGACCCGCAGTCATCCTTAAAATGTGGTCTGGAAAATACGGTAATAGTAAAGGTGAAGTTTCAGTAGGTAGACTGTAAAAGAGGTTTTAGAACACATTTGGAAGTGTGCACAAGGAACTGGGTAACAAGACTCGGAGGGACTGCCGAGTTAGGCGAAGTACCCCCACAGAAAAACGGTAATGGCGAGCAGCAGCAAGGCGTTGACGTTGCAGATGTTCCTCCACAGCGGCGCCTCCTTCAGGGAGTTCAGCTTAGCTCCTTCAGCCGCAGGAGGAGCAGAATCGGGCCCAGTCAGACCGCAGAGCTGCAGAACTATCCTTCGGCACCAGGAGACCGGTGGGCGCGCAGAAGGGCCGGCGGGGTCGGAGGTCACGAAGGTCCTGGCCAGATCGAGGCGAGGCTGCTTGCTGTGCCGGGACCACCAAGTCAACCTGTGCAGCTGTGACAAACACACCACATCAGATTGGAAGAGTCACGCAATTCAAAACAAAAAGTCAAGTTAAAGTAGCAATGATAGTCACACACACCCTTGTTCACCCCCTGGGAGGTGAGGGGAGCAGTGAGCAGCAGCGGTGGCTTTTGGTGATTTAACCTGCAATTCCAAGCCTTGATGCTGAGTGCCAAGCAGGGAGGTAATGGCTCCCATTTTTATCGTCTTTGGTATGACTCGGCCGGGATTTGAACTCACGACCTACCCATCTCAGGGCGGACACTCCAACCCAGGGGTGTCAAACTCAAATACAGAGTGGGCCAAAATGTAAAAGTGAACAAAGCCGCGGGCCAAGGTTGAACAAATGAACCTTTTAATAGGGACCCAAACAAGTTTTGCATTGAATATTGAACAAGCAAGGCTTATATAACTTTATAGTGACATGCAAAATCCAGTTTCAAATAATAATAATAATAATTAAAAAATATCAACGGCATATCAAATAAAATTTTAATAAAAATTGAATGCCTCTTTTCTATTCGCAGCCGTTTGAGGTAAATATCAAAATAAACTTTTTCCACGGGCTAATATTAAATTTGAAAATAAAATAATGAATGAATGAAACATTCAAGCCTTGAAGTAGCAAGAGAAAGTGCATGAATAAAACGTTAGTTATTGCTCAGTATGGGACATGGAACAAGCAAGAATTATATAACTTAATAGTGCAAAATCAACTTTCAAAAAACAAACGAGAAAAAAAATGCCTCTTTTCTATTTGCAGCCTTCTGAGGTAAATATCAACAATAACTTTTTCCACAGGCTAATAAATGTGAAAATAAAATAATGAATAAATCAACCATTCAGGCCTTTTTACTGCTCAGTTTGCGACACACTGATCTAATGTGATGTGCCCAAGCCAGATACCTGCCATCTTTTCTGGGATGCTAGTTCATTCATGTCGGGCTCAGGTGGGCGGGGTTGAGGGGCGGGGTTTGGTGGTAGCGGGGGGTGTATATTGTAGCGTCCCGGAAGAGTTAGTGCTGCAAGGGGTTCTGTTGTGTTACGGTGCGGATGTTCTCCCGAAATGTGTTTGTCATTCTTGTTTGGTGTGGTTTCACAGTGTGGCGCATATTTGTAACAGTGTTAAACTTGTTTATATGGCCACCCTCAGTGTGACCTGTATGGCTGTTGACCAAGTATGCGTTGCATTCACTTATGTGTGTGTAGAAGCCACATATACAGTGTTTCCCATAAACTGCCAAGATACCTGTGGCGGTGGGGGCGTGGCTATGGGCGTGGTTACCATGACATCATCAAGTAATTTGCATAATTTACTACAATGATATGATTTTCTCTAAAAAGGCTCAAAAAATTTATACTTACTAATTAATAATAACAGTTTTGTTTTAAACGTCCATCCATCCATCCATCCATTTTACATTATGAATACACAAAAAATAACTACTACAGTATCAAATTAGCATTAGTATCTGAAGCACCGTCTCCACGTGTGTTTATTGACAACAGGGTTATAACCTGGACACGTTAGCTCGTCGGTATGGTAACAGGTGACTGTTACTGCGTGCATTCTTTCGTATCTCAAGTTATCATTACGTATATGTGTTGTTGCATTTGAACAACTGTATTGTTGATAATAAAGGTAAAGTATTGGTATTGTTCATTATCAATAGCACTATTTCTATTGGTATTTGTATTGCTCCATTTGTAGTGTAATAATGCTCATTGTCATTTCTGTATTGTTTTTTATTTTCGCTAACTGCTTATTTGCTATTACTTTTACCATCATATTTGTACATATCCTATTTGCTGACGTTGCTCTGTTGTTGTTGTTGTTGTGTTTGCTGTTGTTGTTTTTGTCTCTCTGTCTAATCCCCCTCTTGTCCCCACAATTCCCCCCTCTGTCTTCCTTTTTCTCTCTTTCTATCCCCTCCTGCTCCGGCCCGGCTGCACCAAATGATAATATAAATACATTTAATAAAGTCAAATACAAATAAGGCAACAAGAGAAGTATCCTACACTTCTCTTTTGTCAAGTAAATCTGAACAGCCTATATGGGCATCTACATCTACATCTACATCTACTAAATTATTTGCCTGAGAAGCTGGACAGGACAAAGAAAAATAAATAAATAAAAATAAATAAATAAAAAAAGCCGAAAAATCTATTTGTGGCGGACATAATTCTTTCGTGGCGGGCCGCCACAAATAAAGGAATGTGTGGAAAACAGTGCATATATCATGTGACAGGGGCCAGCACGCTGTTGTATGGAGGAAAAGCAGACGTGACGACAGGTTGTAGAGGACGCTAAAGGCAGTGCCTTTAAGGCACGCCCCCAATATTGTTGTCCAGGTGGAAATCGGGAGAAATTCGGGAGAATGGTTGCCCCGGGAGACTTTTGAGAGGGGCACTGAAAATCGGGAGGGTTGGCAAGTATGAGTGTTAGCGGTGAATGCGGTGTTACAGCAGCGAATTTGGCCCACGGGCCAGAGTTTGACACCCATGCTCTAACCACTAGGCCACTCAGCAGGTAACCCAGTTAAATTCATCAAAGAAGCAAACTTTATGAATGTTTTTTGTGAGCAACAAGTATGTGCTCCAATCACTACATCACAAAAAAAATAAGAGTTGTAGAAATGATTGACAGCCATGACATGATGTTCTTTACAAGTGTATGTACACTTTGGACCACCACTGTATGTACCTGGTAAATTATTGTTTTTAATGAATACTTAGGCCTACTACGCTACTGCATTTTACTGCTGGTCATTAAGGGAGAGACAAGTTTTTTCCTGAGGTGATACATTTGTGGATGACCTACATTGCATTGGTTTTAGTATCTTTCATGCACAAAATGTATCAAAGTGGCCCCCACATCCTTCACTTCTTATCAATGCAGCCCTCGCTAGAAAACGTTTGGATTAGTTCTCTATGACAGATTGTCTTGTTGATGTTATGACTTGGTTTGTGGTCTACTGGATCAGGCTCAAAAAGGCCAGAAAAGGAGCAAGAGTGGCTGCTCACGTGCTGTGCAGGTATCGGGGGCGTGGCCAGGCTGACCACGACTACAATCAGGCAGGTGAGCCCCAGGAGGAGGGTGGCGAAGTAAAGGAAGTGGACCTTGGCCACGATGGCGGGACGGTGGTCCGGCTCACCGCAAGGCGACACCTCGTAGGAGAACTCCAGAACCATCCGGATCAATCCCACCGCCAGCCCCACCATCAGGCCCCAGAATGCACCCTGGTGACCACACGGAAATAAATGTTACACTTGTCAGCTCTGGACACTTCATTAGGAACACAAACACTGCACGTTGTGCTTGTGTCGCTCAAACATTTTACACGTCAGACGTACTTGCTCATTGGCACGTGTCCAGAAGATGGCCAGTAGGAACACACCACCAACAGGCGGAGTCAAAAAGCTGACCACTGATTGGGCGTAGTCAAAGAGTTTCCCGCTGCTGGCTGATTGGATGACAGGAATCCACAAGATGCTAACACACACCAGCACCAGGGTGAACACTCTGCAATAACACACACACACACACACACACACACACACACACACACACACACACACACACACACAATATTGTCAAAAGTATTTGGCCACCTGCCTTGACTCACATATGAAGTTGAAGTGCCATCCCATTCCTAACCCATAGGGTTCAATATGACCTTTTGCAGCTATTACAGCTTCAACTCTTCTGGGAAGGCTGTCCACAAGGTTGCGGAGTGTGTTTATTGCAATTTTCCACCATTCTTGCAAAAGTGCATTGGTGAGGTCACACACTGATGTGGGTGGAGAAGGTCTGGCTCTCAGTCTCCGTTCTAATTCATCCCAAAGGTGTTCTATCGGGTTCAGGTCAGGACTCTGTGCAGGCCAGTCAAGTTCATCCCCACCAGACTCTGTCATCCATGTCTTTATGGACCTTGCTTTGTGCACTGGTGCACAGTCATGTTGGAGGAGGAAGGGGCCGCTCCAAACTGTTCCCACAAGGTTGGGAGCATGGAATTGTCCAAAATGTTTTGCTATCCTGGAGCATTCAAAGTCCCTTTCACTGGAACTAAGGAGCCAAGCCCAACCTCTGAAAAACGACCCCACACCCTAATTCCTCCTCCACCAAATTTCTCACACGGCACAATGCAGTCGGAAATGTAGCTTTCTCCTGGCAACCTCCAAACCCAGACTGGTCCGTCAGATGGAAAAGCGTGATTCATCAGTCCAGAGAAGGCGTCTCCACTGCTCTAGAGTCCAGTGGTGATGTCCTTTACACCACTGCATCCCACACTTTGCATTGGACTTGGCGATGTATGCCTTAGATGCAGCTGCTCGGCCATGGAAACCCATTCAATGAAGCTCTCTGCGTACTGTACGTGGGCTAATTGGAAGGTGACATGAAGTTTGGAGCTGTGTAGCAAGTGACTGTGCAGAAAGTCTTTGCACTATGCTGACCTCTCTGTCAGTTTACCTGGCCTACCACTTGGTGGCTGAGTTGCTGTTGTTCCCAAACTCTTCACTTTTCTTATAATAAAGTTGACTTTGGAATATTTAGGAGCGAGGAAATTTCAGGACTGGATTTGTTGCACAGGTGGCATCCTGTGACAGTTCCACGCTGGAAATCACTGAGAGCGGCCCATTCTTTCACAAATGTGTGTAGAAACAGTCTCCATGCCTAAGTGCTGGATTTGATACACCTGTGATTAGTGATTAGGACACCTGATTCTCATCATTTAGATGGCTGGCGAAATACTTTTGGCAAAATGGGGATATATCCTTCTTGGCCTCTTACTTGGATTTACAGTATGTATTCCTCTCTGTGACGTCCCACGCCCTCACCTGCCAACAACCATGAGCTCCATCTCGGAGGCGGCGGGCCGGACTTTGTGGTACAGGTCCAAGGTGAAGACGGTGGAGCTGCTGTTGAAGATGGACGACAGAGAAGACAGCAGACCGGCAAACATCACAGCCAGCATCAGTCCACGGAGACCTGCACACACACACACACACACACACACACACACACACACACATACATTCCTAACAGTGTTTCTGTGCGTGTTAATGTGTGGGTGACCTACACACCAAGAGGCATGAGCTCCACCACCATTTTAGGGTAGGCGATGTTGGAGCAGCCAAGTGAAGCTCCACACACTCTCTGACACACTGCTGGATCCACGCAGGCCACCTCATCTACACACAAAACACTCAACTTTAACAAACTCAGCATAAACATGTCAATATCTAGGAAGTAACACACACACACACACACACACACACACACACACACACACACACACACACACACACACACACACACACACACACACACACACACACACACACACACACACACTCTTGTATTCGTTACCTTCTTTAGACCTGCCTCCCCCTTTCTAGATATATAAAGATGTGTATTTACAACATTAATAATATATACATACTATGCACATATAAAAACGCTTGTTGTGAAAAATGAGTTGGAATTTCACAAGAAAAAGGTCCCAGTTTCACAAGAAAAACTTCGAATTTTGTCAGTATTATAATAAAAGTCGTCATTTTACTCGACGCAAGTCAAACTTTTACAAGAAAAACTGAACATTTGTCCAATATTATGATTCAAGTTAGAATTTTACTCAATAACAGACGCAATTTTACAAGAAAAGCTTAAAATTTTGGCAATGTTATGAAAAGAGTCGTAATTTTACTCGACAAAAGTCACAATTTTGTACGAACATTTTTACAATTTTGGCAATATCATAATAATATTTGGAATTTTTACTTATTTAAAATATTTCACTATATTACAACAACAACAACAACAAAATTGGCAACATTGTGATGAAAGTCGGAATTTTATATGACAAATGTCACAATTGTGCATTAAAAGGTAATGGTTTTACTTTAAAAAGTGATCATTTTACGAGAAAAAAATTGCAATATTACAGAAAGAGAAAAAATATGAGAAATTGTTCCCAAGTTTATAAGAAAAAAGTCGACACATTGTGAGAAAAAGACTGCTTTTAGATCATTTTTGGGGGGAGGAATTTTTTGTTGGTAATTGTTTTTTAATTTTCTTTATTTACTTCAAGTTATTACAGTATGTCTCTATATACATATTTATTTTATTTAAATAATTTTGGCCAAAGGGGGCGCATTTCAATTTCTTACACACACTTGTTATTTCATATGTTGACCAGAGGGGGAGCACTTTTAAAAGCAACAATGATAAAAGTCCCTCCTTTTTGGGAGCACCCTCATGTTGATAGATGTCACCACAAATGAGACATTGTCTATTAGATGCAATGTTATTGATTTATGTCATCACTTCTTCACACCTCCTCATATGGAAGATACTTTTCCTTCTTCATGTCTCAAGAAGGGTAGAAATACAAGAACACACACACACACACACACACTGACCTGGAAACAGTGCTCGGCTGATCATGCCTGGTATGATGATGAAAAATATTGGTAAGATTTTGAGGTAACCTGCCAACACGCTGGCTCCTTTGGCGTGTGACAACGACTTCGCTGCCAGCGACCTCTGAACTATTACCTATGCGCACACACACACACACACACACACACACACACACACACACACACACACACACACACACACACACGGATTACAGAGTACCCTGTGAGAGGGGACTTGACTAAGGTAAGTAAAAAATATGGTTTTCATTTATTTCAAACATCAATCAATCAAAGTTAATTATTTAGCCCTTAGTCACAAGTATCTCAAAGGGCTTCACAAACTCCTGACAACGTCCCCTGATCTAAACCCGCAGGTCACAATGTAGTACATCACATATTTACTTTTTCATATCCTAGCATGTACAAAAAAAAGAGTAGAAAGAAGCACAGCTTATTTAAATTCTATACCTTTCACCAGCTATTTCTAATACATTTGTTCACTTCCTGTACGCAATCTGTAACGCAAACAACCAAATAGGTAAACAAATAAATCAACAAAGTTCACATGAATAGTTGATTACTTCTACGTAACATAATTTGCTGATTATGTGACAGATGTTTGATAGTCTCATTTAAAGATAAAGTTCATGTTTATAAATCTTCTTCTTTGTACAAAGCCCAAAAGCAGTGAAGTTGTCACGTTGTGTAAATGGTAAATAAAAAGAGAATACAACAAATCCTTTTCAATTTATATTCAATTGAATAGACTGCAAAGACAATATATTTAACATTCCAACTGGTAAACACTGTAATTATTTGCAAATATTAGCTCATTTGGAATTTGATGCCTGCAACATGTTTCAAAAAAGCTGGCACAAGTGGCAAAAAAGACTGAGGAAGTTGAGGAATGCTCATCAAAGACTTATTTGGAACACCCCACAGGTGAACAGGCTAATTGGGAACAGGTGGGTGCCATGATTGGGTATAAAAGTAGATTCCATGAAATGCTCAGTCATTCACAAACAAGGACGGGGCGAGGGTCACCACTTTGTCAACAAATGCCTGAGCAAATTGTTGAAGAACAACATTTCTCAACAAGGAATTTAGGGATTTCACCATCTACGCTCCGTAATATCATCAAAAGGTTCAGACAATCTGGAGAAATCACTGCACGGAAGCGGCAAGGCTGAAAACCAACATTGAATGCCCGTGACCTTTGATCCCTCAAGTGTATTGCATCAAAAGTGGAAAAGTGTTCTGTGGTCTGACGAGTCCACATTTCAAATTGTTTTTGGAAAATGTGGATGTTGTGTCCTCCGGACCAAAGACGAAAAGAACCATCCGGATTGTTCTAGGGTGAAAGTGTAAAAGGCAGCATGTGTGATGGTATGGGGGTGTATTAGTGGCCAAGACATGGGTAACTTACACATCTGTGAAGGCACCATTAATGCTGAAAGGTACATACAACATATGTTGTTATCATGGACGCCCCTGCTTATTTCAGCAAGACAATGCCAAGCCAGGTGTTACAACAGCTTGGCTTCATAATAAAAGAGTGTGGGTACTAGACTGGCCTGCCTGTAGTCCAGACATTGAAAATGTGTGGCAGCTAAAATATGAGAAGGGAGACTGTTGAACAACTTAAGCTGTACATCAAGCAAGAATGGGAAAGAATTCCACTTCCAAAATGTGTCTCCTCACTTCCCAAACCTTTACTGAGTGTTGTTAAAAGGAAAGGCCATGTAACACACTAGTAAAAATGCCTTTTTTGCAATGTGTTGCTGCCATTCAATTCGAAGTTCATGATTATTTGCACAAAAAAATTACGTTTCTCAGTGTGAATATTTAATATCTTGTCTTTGCAGTCTATTCAATTGAATATAAGTTGAAAAGGATTTGTTGTATTCTCTTTTTATTTACCATTTACACAACCTGACAACTTCACTGCTTTTGGCTTTTGTACTTTATAAACAGTTGGATAATATTAGTAATTTAATGCTTAATCCATTCCATCATGTAATTCCACATACAGTAAGGGTATACTGGACTAAAGAGGTCGGTGGAGTACAGGTTAGAGTAGAGGAAATGATAGTAGTAAGTGTAAGAAAGGTAGAGTGGAGGAAAGTTACCTGGTCAGTGCACCAATACCAGATGCCAATAATACCGAGGCCAAAGATGAGGCCAGGCCACGGCATGTCACTTGACAGCGGATCTCGAAATATGTGAAAGGCGTCACTGCGAGGGAGGTGACACGTGGTGTTGGCCACTGTTGCCATGGGAACGGCAGCCATGTACCGTTCCATCAGACCCTCGTACCATCCTACTTTGGAGAAGGCTGGAAACATGACATCAATTCATGAACACACACATTTGACCTAGAGTGTGTGTGTGTGTGTTGTGTCAGACCAATGAACATCAGCGTGAAGGCTCCTCCCACCATGATCACCGTCTGGATTGCATCAGTGTAGATAACTGCTGACAAACCTCCTACAAAAAGTTAGACATGAAGTGTAAAAGTTAACTAAAAACATAAAGAACTGGGCAAGTGAAATATAAGTTTCCCTAATGACCAAATGCGACCTAAGTAGACATTTATTTTGAAAGTGCAGGAGGGTGGCGTGGGCGTGTGCGATGGATCAAGGAAGACGCAGGTGAGGAACGTTGAACAAAAGCTTTCTTAATTGACAAGCAAGCGTTCCGACAGGTGCTGCAGTCTACCTGTGGGGAGAGTCTGGCCAAATGATATCTATCTACAGTATATCTCTATCCCCCTCCCTTCTCCCTCTCCACCCGTTTACGGTGCATCGCACGGAGGAGAAGTACCAAAACAAAACCGCACACCGCAGGAAATAAGTCTAACCTGAATAGCTACTTTATAAATCCTCAATATATCCATCTATTTTCTACCGCTTGTCTCTCTCGATGTCGGCGGGACACATATACCATAATAATATCGTACTGTGGCCTTAACACCGTATCGCAGCGTGAGATTGTAATACATTCCATCCATAGTTATCGCACATGTGCATGTCACACTAAATGGCTACACTCGTATTACCTGCCCACAATGATGCATCACTGCTTACAAAACTGGCTGTCTGCTTGCTCCAAAGGAATGTAATCTTCCACCGTATGCAAAACATGTTATTTTGTAGTCTAGTAGACACTATTTATTAATTTATTTTGAAGGGTAAGCGCAGGAAACATGCAGCAGTGTTTTATCAACAAGTTAGTGCTGATAATTAAGTACCAGTAAAGAGGAAAAACAAGTTGACTTGATATGCTTATTTGTAGGGATGTCCGATAATGGCTCTTTGCCGATATCCGATATTCCGATATTGTCCAACTCTTTAATTACCGATACCGATATCAACCGATACCGATATCAACCGATATATGCAGTCGTGGAATTAACACGTTATTATGCCTAATTTGGACAACCAGGTATGGTGAAGATAAGGTACTTTTTAAAAAAAATTGTAAAATAAGATAAATAAATTAAAAACATTTTCTTGAATAAAAAAGAAAGTACAACAATATAAAAACAGTTACATAGAAACTAGTAATGAATGAAGTGTTAAAGGTTAGTACTATTAGTGGAGCAGCAGCACGCACAATCATGTGTGCTTACGGACTGTATCCCTTGCAGACTGTATTGATATATATTGATATATAATGTAGGAACCAGAATATTAATAACAGAAAGAAACAACCCTTTTGTGTGAATGGGGGAGGGAGGTTTTTTGGCTTGGTGCACTAATTGTAAGTGTATCTTGTGTTTTTTATGTTGATTTAATTAAAAAAAAACAAAAAAAAACAACAAAAAAAAGATACCGATAATTAAAAAAACGATACCGATAAGTTCCGATATTACATTTTAACGCATATATCGGCCGATAATATCGGCAGGCCGATATTATCGGACATCTCTACTTATTTGAGTTTCACTGTATCCATTAAACCAGGGGTCCCCAACCTTTTTTCCACCAGGAACCGGTTTGATGCATGCATTATTTTCACCGACCGGCTTTTCACGTGTGGCAGATAAAAATAGCAAAAAAATTAGCATGAAAAATCAACTCACTATAACGCTGAAATAATGGGAGCCCTGGGCGTGTTTCTTTGCAAAAAGATGGTCGCCGGCACGTTGATGGCATACACTATATACCAGTGTTTCTTGACCATAGGGCCGGGGCCCAGTGTTGGGCCGCGAGCGCCCCCTAGAATGTAATACATGTGTTTTTTCAGCTGTGGTCCGCATACGCCACAGCGGTACTTAGTTGTAATACACTTTTCTACCACTTGTGGCAGTAATGACATTATAAAACAACCAGAGTGAAATTCATGGAGAAATTTCTTAAAGGCCTACTGAAATGAATTTTTTTTTATTTAAACGGGGATAGCAGATCCATTCTATGTGTCATACATGTGTCCGTTGTGTCCTTGGGCAAGACACTTCACCCTTGCTCCTGATGGCTGCTGGTTAGCGCCTTGCATGGCAGCTCCCGCCATCAGTGTGTGAATGGGTGAATGTGGAAATACTGTCAAAGCGCTTTGAGTACCTTGAAGGTAGAAAAGTGCTATACAAGTATAACCCATTTATCATTCATTTATCATTTACTTGATCATTTCGCGATATTGCCATATTTTTGCTGAATGGATTTAGTAGAGAACATCGACGATAAAGTTCGCAACTTTTGGTCGCTGATAAAAAAAAGCCTTGCCTGTACCGGAAGTAGCGTGACGTCAGAGGAGGTAGGGCTCCTCACATTCTACCATTGTTTACAATGCAGCGAGAGAGATTCGGACCGAGAAAGTGACGATTACCCCATTAATTTGAGCCAGGATGAAAGATTTGTGGATGAGGAACGTTAGAGTGAAGGATTACAGTGCAGTGCAGGACGTATCTTTTTTCGCTCTGACCGTAACTTAGGTACAAGCTGGCTCATTGGATTCCACACTCTCTCCTTTTTCTATTGTGGATCACGGATTTGTATTTTAAACCACCTGGGATACTATATCCTCTTGAAAATGAGAGTCGAGAACGTGAAATGGACATTCACAGTGACTTTTATCTCCACGACAATACATCGGTGAAGCACTTTAGCTACTGAGCTAACGTGATAGCATCAGGCTTAAATGCAGATAGAAACAAAACAAATAAGCCCCTGACTGGAAGGATAGACAGAAGATCAACAATACTACCAAACTCTGGACATGTAACTACACGGTTAATGCTTTCCAGCTTGGCGAAGCTTAGCAATGCTGTTGCTAACGACGCCATTGAAGCTAACTTAGCTACGGAACCTCGACAGAGATATGCTCAAAACATTAGCTCTGCACCTACGCCAGCTCTCATCTGCTCATCACCACCCGTGCTCACCTGCGTTCCAGCGATTGACGGTACGACGAAGGACTTCACCTGATCACCGATGCTGTCGGCGGCCCGGAGACGGAGGAAGTCAAGGTGAGGTCGGCGGCTAGCGCATCTGCTATCCATCTCAAAGTCCTCCTGGTGGTGTTGCTACAGCCAGCCGCTAATACACCGATCCCACCTACAACTTTCTTCTTTGCAGTCTTCATTGTTCATTAAACAAATTGCAAAAGATTCACCAACACAGATGTCCAGAATACTGTGGAATTTTGAGATGAAAACAGAGCTTTTTGTATTGGATTCAATGGGCTCAGAATACTTCCGTTTCAACCATTGACGTCACGCGCAAACGTCATCATATCGAAACGTTTTCAGCTGGAAGTGTCGCGGGAAATTTAAAATGTCACTATAAGTTAACCCGGCCGTATTGGCATGTGTTGCAATGTTAAGATTTCATCATTGATATATAAACTATCAGACTGCGTGGTCGCTAGTAGTGGCTTTCAGTAGGCCTTTAAGCGCAAAAATTATGACTAAAGTGGTATTTTCCTTTGCACTTTAATTTTATTGACAGTTTAGTTAAAAAACATATTTATTATTAATTTAGTTTATTAATTTTAGCAGAACATAATGTATATTGTATGTAAATGTATTTTGTCTAATCAGTCTGACCTAATCCTAAGGTTTATTTGTTAAATTAATAATTAAATCTTTGTGATTCACACATACTTTTATATAATTTTACAAGGTAGGGAACTGTAAGTAGGTCAGATATTTTATTTTATTGAATATGATCAAAATCAAGAGTAAGATGACTAATTCAGTGTTAATATTGGAGTGGGCCCTGGGTCCCTCTGTAGTGTAGGTCCAGAGGTCAAACAGGTTAAGAACCCCTGCTAAATACAAGGACCCTGCAGATGAAAATTAGCCTTTGGCTACAACCTGACACATGTTCATTAATGTGCAATAATGTACTATAAGAAATGGCGACTTCCTGTCAGGAGTTGTAATATACATCTATAAACAAGCTTATTGCTGTGTTTAGTGGGACAGACACAAGTTAAGTTGGAGAAAA
Source organism: Entelurus aequoreus (assembly GCF_033978785.1). Classification (NCBI taxonomy): domain Eukaryota; kingdom Metazoa; phylum Chordata; class Actinopteri; order Syngnathiformes; family Syngnathidae; genus Entelurus; species Entelurus aequoreus. Next base: position 6,466,476 of record NC_084757.1, on the reverse strand, counting down.
TGTGTTAGTTTATGAATCCATTAATGTTTCTGTGCGGCCTGGTAGCAAATGCGTCACGGACCGGTGGTTGGGGACCACTGCATTAAACCATATCCAATTGTATTTACAATCTGCAAAGAATGTGAAAACACCATCGAAACATCACAAAATGCCACAAATTCAGTCAACCATTTTGAATATTCCCCTACGAATACTTTCGGGAATTTCCGGAGAATGACATCCCAATGGAAATGCTTCTGCACTCTGACCATATTATCAGACCAGTCATACTGGAAAAAAAATGCAAAAATCGGGAAGAGATGTGCTGTTCATTATTCACAATCCTTATGTGAGACAAGACACATATGCTTGGCTTATTTTATGCATTGGAAACCGTAAATAAATAGCTAACAATTGAGTCAACAGATCGAGGGTCCTCTATCACGCTCATTATACTCTCTAAAAACATCTAAATTATACTCTCTAAAAACATCCAGAAAGCACCAACAATACTCCATTTACATGTCGGGACCTGAAAATGAACGAAATATGAGTGATATTGTCATTATAAGCCCTAACGCAGACGGACTATTTTAGCTGCTATTGTTGACGACGGCTGCTTCTGCTTGGTCTCAAACTTGCTGAAAGTCAATTCTAGATTATAATTCATGCTTCTCTCACCTGGTAGCAGACAAATGTGGCCATGGACCGAGAGACTGGTCAAATTTGTCATCCCCAAGATGGAAAAAAGATGCTTGCTGCGGCACCTTTTTCTTTTTTAACCCTTTGTGAGGATTGCAATTTAATCCTTATCTAAACGGAACTTTGTGAGCGTCCCAGCGAGAGTAAAAAATATTACAGTAAGTGTTTGTTTTATGATGGTTTATCTTTGTATGTTTAGCACTTAGCAATGCTGCTATTGCTATTGTATTACAATAAAGCTCCATCCGTTTAGCACTCGGTTTCTAAAACTTATTGCTCATCCTCTTTGTGTTCGGGCTCAAAAACATAAGATTGTGGTTCATAACTTTTCCCAAAGTTATTGTTGTTGTTTGGTTAGCTCATTATCTCTCAAAATGGCACGGGAATCTCTGTGAGATTGATGCTATTTTTGATCACATCTATTTATTGGCATACTTTGTAAGAATTTTGGTGTCATACATCAGATATGTCTGATGATAGCTTTAATCGACAGGCAACTAGCTTTTCCACTCTACTGGTACTTTTATAGGCGAGACAGTTCAGTGTAAATATAATAAATGTAGTATTTTATTGGTGTGTATTTTAGAACAGGATTTTTTATTGTACAGTCCTGTAATCATATTTAATACACATTTAAAGGTGTTGGTCTCTTATTAGTAAATAATACACGTACTTACAAAAAAATGTCACATCATTTCATGGCCTGCTATGAAATGTCTTGTTCTGTACCTTTATTTATTTACAGCAACACGTTACAATGAATATGTAATTAGTAACTTTAACGACATGCACCTGGGGATAGGTTGATTGGCCATGCTAATTTGTCCCTAGTGTGTAGTGTGAATGTTTGTTGGCCCTGCGATGAGGTGGCGACTTGGGCTCCAGCCCACCCGTGACTCTGAGAGGGATGAGCGGTAGAAAATGGATGAATGAATGGCCATTTTATTCTGTCTAGTGTGTGTGCGTTCTTGTATTTCCACCCTTCTTGAGACACCAACAAGGAAAAGTATCTTCCATATGAGGACCGGTGAAAAAGTTAGGACCGAAATCATGGTCCCAATACGGAAAACCAGTGCATCTAATAGAGAATGTCTCATTTGGTCAAATCTATCAAAATGAGGGTGGTCCAAAAAAGGAAGGATTTTTCAAACTGACTGTGTGTCGCTTTTAAAAGTGCTCCGCCTCTGGTCAACATATGAAATAACAAGTGTGTGTAAAAATTTGAAGTTAAGTTAAGTTAAAGTACCAATGATTGTCACACTAGTGTGTGGTGAAATTTGTCCTAAGTGCTCCCCCTCTGGCCAACATATGAAATAACAAGTGTGTGATTAAAAACAGTTACAAACAAAAAAAATCTAAAAAATATAAATGAACTAAAAGCAGTCTTTTTCTCACAATGTGTCAACTGTTTTCTTATGAAATTGGGAACAATTTCTGTTTCTCTAATATTGCAATAATTTCTTGTAAAATTATTACTTTTTAATGCAAAATGGTGACATTTGTCAAATAAAATTCAGAATTGTATCACAATATTGCCAATTGTTTTTGTTGTTATTGTATAATAGTGACATTTTTTGAGTAAGATTATGACTTTTGTCATCATTTTGCCAAGTAAAATTCCGATTATTATTATAATATTGCCAAAATGTTCAAGTTTTCTTACGAAAATTGTGACTTTTGTCGAGTAAAATTACGACTCTTTTCAGAAATTTGCCAAAATTTTAAGCTATTCTTGTAAAATTGCGACTGTTATTGAATAAAATTCCAACTTGTGTCATAATATTGGACAAATGTTCAGTTTTTCTTGTAAAATTTTGACTTGCGTTGAGTAAAATGACGACTTTTATTATAATATTGCCAAAATTTCTCTTGTGAAATTGTGACCTTTTTCTTGTGAAATTCCAACTCATTTTTCACAACACGCTTTTTTAAAATATTTGCATAGTATGTATATATGATTAATGTTGTAAATACACATCTTTATATATCTAGGAAGGCAGGTTCTAAAGAGGTAGGCATTTTTTGGAGGTCTCAAAAAGGTAAGAAATACAAGAATGTGTGTGTGTGTGTGTGTGTGTATGTGTGTACCTGCCACTGTGTACACTGCAGTGATCAACAACAAGACTCCTGTGGACCAGTAGAGATCCCAACCGAGGGAAACTTTGATGAACAACGCTCCTGAGAAGAGCTCAGTCTGGGAGACACACAAACCCACATCATTTGCAACATGTTAACACAGTCTTTCAGAGTGTGTGTGAGTCGTACAGATATTTTGGTGAAGATGTAGAGGAACAGGGAGAGGACCGACATGTAGATTCGTATCCGGCGTCCTCCAAAGCGCTTGGCCAGGTATTCCGGCAGGGTCACCACCCCGGCTGCAATGTAGACCGGGATGAAGACCCATCCCAGAGCCACCACGGAGCATGTCGCCTACACACACACACAAATCAACTCACACACATTTATAAGAGTGACTGTAGAAGGAGGACACAAGCCTACTTCCTTACGTTCAACTCAAAGCTAGACACAGCGATGCCTCCTGCCGCCGCCGTCCCCGCCAGCATGATAAACGACGAGCTTCCGATGTTACTGGACATCAGAGAGGCTCCGACCTAAAGAGTGTCGGACACTGATGAGCGATTGACATGTCCAACGGCGTCCTGCGGGATCGTAGTGGACGCGTTCTTGGAGACAAGAACATCTGAACACAGACTTACGGGCCACCAGGTCATGGAGCGCCCTGCCAGGAAGTAACCCCCCACCGTGGCGCCGTTGGCCCTCACTGATGCCTGAAGACAAAAAGGAGGACAGCGTGGGGTCACCATCCTCCCGATCTGGCGACATGAGATGATCCAAGACATTTGGTTGACTCACCCAGACAGCGACGGCCATGACCAGAAGTAGGTAGACCACCACCACGGCTATGTCCGCAGCCTCCAAGCCAATTAGACTGGGAGGCGTTGCCGTGGGGACCGCGGAGCTGCTGGCTGCGACAAGACGTGTCATATTTTTCCCAAACACTACAATGTTGAGCTCTGTACTGGCCCCCTTTCACTCCTCCAATAACCCAACTGGAACCACTGCTAGAGGGAACTGTGAGCTACCTCTTTTGGACAACATGTGATATTTGTAAAGAAAGTACACCTCTCTCTGTCAGGGAACATCCCAGTTGTGCAAGTTATTAAGGCAATTTGGAAGGTGTGGCTCAGGAATTGTTCTCATGTTTAAACATGCCAAAATGTCTATGGTTACATAGGAAAAGTTATGTCCTCAGTGATGGGCTCTAGTAACAAGCAACTGTAGCGGAGCTATGGAGCTTAAAGGCCTACTGAAAGCCACTACTACCGACCACGCAGTCTGATAGTTTATATATCAATGATGCCTTCAATACAATAATCCCGGACAGACTCTGCAATAAACTGGACACTCTTGGCCTCCCCCCTCTCACAAACGCCTGGATAAGGGACTTCCTAACGGACCGACCCCAGAATGTGAGACTTGGCCCCCACCTCTCATCCACCCGCACGCTGAGCATCGGCTCCCCACAGGGCTGTGTGCCGAGCCCCCTCCTCTACTGCCTCTACACCCATGACTGCAGTCCAGCCCACAGTGAGAACCTTATCGTCAAGTTCGCTGACGATACCACAGTGGTCGGGCTCATCTCCAGGGGTGACGAGGCTGCATACAGGGAGGAGGTCCTGAAGCTGACGGCCTGGTCTTCGGAGAACAACCTCGCTCTCGACACCAGCAAGACCAGAGAGATCATCGTCGACTTCAGGAGGAGCAGCACCGACCCTGCCCCCCTCTACATCAACGGCGAGCGTGTGGAGGGGGTCCACACCTTCACGTACCTTGGAGTCCACATCTCTAAAGACTTTTCCTGGACAGTCAACACCACATCAATCATCAAGAAGGCTCAGCAGCGGCTACACTTCCTGAGAGTCCTCGGGAAGTACAACCTGAAGCCTGACCTGCTGCTGACCTTCTACCGCTCGTCCATCGAGAGCCTGCTGACCTACTGTATTACAGTATGGTACGGCAGCTGCACTGCAGCAGACATGGAGAGGCTGCAAAGAGTGGTCAAGACGGCTCAGAAGATCATCGGCCGCCCTCTCCCCTCTCTGATGGACATCTACACCTCCCGCTGCCTCAACAGAGCCAGTGACATCATCAAGGACAGCACCCACCCTGGCTCTGACCTGTTCCACCTGCTGCCCTCTGGGAAGCGCTACAGGTGCATTAAAACCAAGACGAACAGGCTAAAGAACAGCTTCTTCCCCAGGGCCATAACCACCCTGAACAGACTGCCCCATTGACCCTCATAACTGCCTTCTCTTCGGTGCAATAACCCATTCCACCAACCACCCTGTTTCATGTAGATATTCATGTACATATTCATTTCACCCTCTGTATAGAGTGTACATTTGTTTTATCGCACTGTATGGAATGGCCTCAATCTCGTTACCCTGCGTAATGACAATAAAGCTGATTCTGATTCTGATTCTGAAATCTTAACATTGCAACACATGCCAATACGGCCGGGTTAACTTATAAAGTGACATTTTAAATTTCCCGCTAAACTTCCGGTTGAAAACGTCTATGTATGATGACGTATGCCCGTGACGTCAATGGTTGAAACGGAAGTATTCAGACACATTGTATCTCAATACAAACAGCTCTGTTTTCATTGCAAAATTCCACAGTATTCTGGACATCTGTGTTGGTGAAGCTTTTGCAATTTGTTTAATGAACAATGGAGACGGCAAAGAAGAAAGCTGTAGGTGGGATCGGTGTATTAGCGGCTGGCTGCAGCAACACAGCCAGGAGGACTTTGAGGATAGCAGGCGCGCTATTCGACGCTAGCCGCCGACCGCATCGATGATCGGGTGAAGTCCTTCGTCGCGCCGTCGATCGCTGGAACGCAGGTGAGCACGGGTGTTGATGAGCAGATGAGGGCTGGCGTAGGTGGAGAGATAATGTTTTTATCATAGCTCTGACGAGGTCCCGTAGCTAAGTTAGCTTCAATGGTGTCGTTAGCAACAGTATTGCTAGGCTTCGACAGGCAGCACAGCATTAACCGTGTATTTACAGGTCCAGTGTTTGGTTCGGGGTCTCCTGATAGTAGTATTGTTGATCTGCTGTCTATCCTTCCAGTCAGGGGATTATTTCTTTTGTTTCTATCTGCATTTAAGCACGATGCTATCACGTTAGCTCCGTAGCTAAAGTGCTTCACCAATGTATTGTCGTGGAGATAAAAGTCACTGTGAATGTCCATTTCGCGTTCTCGACTCTCATTTTCAAGAGGACATAGTATCCCAGGTGGTTTAAAATACAAATCCGTGATCCACAATAGAAAAAGGAGAAAGTGTGGAATCCAATGAACCAGCTTGTACCCAAGTTACGGTCAGAGCGAAAAAAGATACGTCCTGCACTGCACTCTAGTCCTTCACTCTCCTGTTCATCTCATCCTGGCTCAAATTAACGGGGTAATCGTCGCTTTCTCGGTCCGAATCGCTCTCGCTGCTGGTGTAAACAATGGGGAAATGTGAGGAGCCTTTCAACCTGTGACGTCACGCTACTTCCGGTACAGGCAAGGCTTTTTTTATCAGCGAGCAAAAGTTGCGAACTTTATCGTCGATGTTCTCTACTAAATCCTTTCAGCAAAAATATGGCAATATCGCGAAATGATCAAGTATGACACATAGAATGGATCTGCTATCCCCGTTTAAATTTAAAAAATTCATTTCAGTAGGCCTTTATAACTACATTTCCCAGCAGCTTGGCGGTAGCTTCACTACTTTTTGAACGAGTAGTGAATCCTGTAGCTTAGCTATTTTTAGACCCACGTAGCTTACATCAAAGCTACAAGCTACAAAGAGAGAAAAAGAACAAACAAAAAAAAGAGAGAAAATCCAATGACCTGGATGAATGAGAAGATCCGTACATACGGAGAACATCCATGAGGTTGGTGTTCATATGATGAGTCACAATTGGCAAAGGTTAGGGCGAAACATTACAATCAGAGGCAAGATCAAGTGGGTCATTAAAACCGGGAAGTAAAATCATAACGGACGTGCACTCATGTCACATGACGACGATGGAGTCGGAGACAGAGGGACGCTGTAAGCTGACCACTCTAAAAAAAACATGCTTGAAAATGGCAGATGGATTCTCTCCCACGGATTAGATTTTTCCTTTAGTGATGAAGATGACGTCCAGGAAACCCACAATAATGCATGTCCTCGGCCATATTTAGACACATGTATGTGTTTCAAGAAAAAAATGCCCCAAACATTTGTTTTTTCTTTACAACATACAAGTCATTGTTTTTTGGTCAAGATGTAGATATTTTTTACAATAGGTAGAGAAAATAAACAACATTATAGGGGTGGGACAAAGAAAAGGCAAACTAAAATAAATACATACAGTGAGGTGTGGGGACTCTGAGGGGTAGTTGTAGGGTGTCCCCAGCTAAGTAACAAATGGACCCTTAGTGGGTCCATTATTTTTTATATTTATATATATACATATATATATATATACACACATATATATACACACACACACACACATATATATATATATATATATATATATATATATATATATATATATATATATATATATATATATATATATATATATATATATATATATATATATATATGTGTGTGTGTGTATATGTATATATACAGTATATACACTACCGTTCAAAAGTTTGGGGTCACATTGAAATGTCCTTATTTTTGAAGGAAAAGCACTGTATTTTTCAATGAAGATAACTTTAAACTAGTCTTAACTTTAAAGAAATACACTCTATACATTGCTAATGTGGTAAATGACTATTCTAGCTGCAAATGTCTGCTTTTTGGTGCAATATCTACATAGGTGTATAGAGGCCCATTTCCAGCAACTATCACTCCAGTGTTCTAATGGTACAATGTGTTTGCTCATTGGCTCAGAAGGCTAATTGATGATTAGAAAACCCTTGTGCAATCATGTTCACACATCTGAAAACACTTTAGCTCCTTACAGAAGCTACAAAACTGACCTTCCTTTGAGCAGATTGAGTTCCTGGAGCATCACATTTGTGGGCTCAATTAAACGCTCAAAATGGCCAGAAAAAGAGAACTTTCATCTGAAACTCGACAGTCTATTGTTGTTCTTAGAAATGAAGGCTATTCCACAAAATTGTTTGGGTGACCCCAAACTTTTCAACGGTAGTGTATATACATATGTATGTATATACATATACATATATATATATATATGTATGTATGTCTATATATATATATATATATATGTATGTCTATATATATATATATATATATATATATATATATATATATGTATATGTATATATATATATATATATATATATATATATATATACATATATATATGTATATATATACATATGTATGTATATACATACTGTATATATATGTGTATATGTATATATATACATATGTATATATATATATATATATATATATATATTAGGGCTGTGACTCTTTGGGTGTCCCACGATTCGATTCAAAATCGATTTTTTTTTCAATTCAACACGATTCTCAATTAAAAACTTTTAAATAAAGCAGCATACGTGATGTATCAACTGACACAAATTAGCATCAAGCTCGTCGCTCACTTTCTTCATACCTCCACCAGATAAGCGAGCCCGTTTTCCATCGATTGCCGACTGAGATAGTAGTTGTCCCTTTTTTTGTTTCCATTCTCCTACACGTTTTGGGTCAACATTAAACTGCCTGGCCACTGCCAAACCAGAATTCTGCTCTGCATACTTCACAAGCGCTAGCTTGAACTTGAAGTCAAACTTTCTGTTCTTCTTCCCCCTTAAAGTATTCCCGTCCATCAGTTGTGGTGTAGCGGTATCCTGTTCATTCAACTCACCGCTACTGTTGCTTGCTATGTTCAAACTTTTCCTCGTGGGTTTGTTGTTGTCGTCAGTGGTCCCCAACCACCGGGCCGCGGACTGATTGGTACCGGGCCGCACAAGAAATTTAAAAAAATAATAAAATAAAATAAAAATTTTTTTATTAAATCAACATAAAAAACACAATATATACATTATATATCAATATAGAGCAATACAGTCTGCAGGGATACAGTCCGTAAGCACACGATTGTATATCTTTAAAAAAAAAAAAAAATTATAATATGCCCCCCCTCCCCTGCATGGAGAGGTTATCAGGTGACCACGGATGAATCGCTAGCTGTTCCAAGTCAGGAACCAGGATGGACCACTCCTCTGTGCATCAGTCAATGACGTCTCTGCGCTGCTGACTTGTCTCCGTTCAAGATGATCTCCTGCTGGCCTCCCAAATGGACTGGACTCTCACATGAAGTCTGGACCTGGGGTCACCACTCCTTTTTGCATCGGTTGGTGACGTCTCTGTGGCCCGACATGTTTACGCAAGAGGATCCCCTGCTGGCCCCACTATGAATGAACTGGACTCTCACATTATTAACTGTACCCACTTGGCATCCATTGCACCGGTCACCCAAGGGGGGTCCCCACATTTGTGGTCCCTTCCGAGGTTTCTCATTGTTCCCATTGGGTTGAGTTTCTTCTTGCCCTGATGTGGGATCTGAGCCCAGGAGGTCGTTGTGGCTTGTGCAGCCCTTTGAGACATTTGTGATTAAGGGCTATACAGGTATAAGTAAACTTGTGTGTGCAATTTTCTGTGTAAGCCAGACCTGGGCAAATTAAGGCCCAGGGGCCACATGCGGCCTGTTAGATGTTTAAGATGTAAAGTGTAGCTGCCATTATGATGTGCAGTGATGTTTTCTAATGACCGGAAGTCTTCAACTATACTAAATATTTACATGCTTGGAATCTGCACTTTTGCATGATATACAAGTGACTATGGTCATCTAATGAGTTACTATGTTCATCTAATCAGTTACTATGGTAATGTAAGTCACAGCAGCTCAGACGAGGCACCGAGCAGTGTGGGTGGGGAGTGTTTCCACAGAGTGTGAAATGTGGGTGTCAGGGACAGACGCGGAAGAAGATTTTTACAACAAAGTTCTAAAGCTTAGTGATATATCACATATATCAGATCGTAGGTGTTTTTTTTTTACCCTTCACGTTCATATTGCACTTTATTTGTTGCATTTTTGTTGAGTTTTGCTTGATTGTAAAATATGTGGATGGAGAGGGGGTGTGACGTTCATATGTTGTCAATATTCAGTGTTTTACCCTTCATAGAAAAATGTAAATGAAGAATGTAAAAAAAACGTTTTAAGGCCGTCTGTCATAACGTGTTTAGCATTGAATCAGACATTATTGTGAGGTTTTGTATTAGTGTTCTTAACAATAGATATACCGGCCCCCAGACACATTTTTTTCTCAAAATTTGGCCCCCCGAGTCAAAATAATTGCCCAGGCCTGGTGTAAGCACATCTGTTAAAGCCAATTAGTAGTGCAACAGGGCTAGGTGCAATAATACCAGCACTTTAACTTATATGCAATAAATTAGCACACTTGCACTTTAGCACTTCTCCATCTGCCTTATATAGTGACTTTATTTATCTGTCTTGAGCTGAGGTCATGCAGCAACCTTCTGTTTTGTATGGGTCTCCATTTTATTTTATTTCAATTATTATATCTGAGTGTGTCTTTTATTGTACTGTTTATATTGTATGTTGGTGCTGTCTAACTTTTTATGTTTTTATGGACCTTGTTGTATATTCCGTCAACCTGCCGAGGACAACAAATGGAAGCTACAATCTGGCACCTATACAGTACAGGCCAAAAGTTTGGACACACCTTCTCATTCAATCTTTATTTTCATGACTATTTACCTTGTAGATTGTCACATCAAAACTATGAATGAACACATGTGGAGTTATGTTCTTAACCAAAAAAGGTGAAATAACTGAAAACATCTTTTATATTCTAGTTTCTTCAAAATAGCCACCCTTTGCTCACCTGAAATGGTTTTCACTTCACAGGTGTCATAGTTTTGATGCCCTCAGTGACAATCTAAAGGTGAATGGTCATGAAAAAAAATAAAACGCACTAAAATTAGAAGATGTGTCCAAACTTTTGGCCTGTACTGTATGTTCATCAATGTCGATTGTCACATGTGACAAATAAATGTCAAATTAAACAAATATCACTAGGGTTGGATTTCACAAGTTGCTAATCAAATGGAAGTCTCCTCCAAGGGGCACCTTTTCCCATGCAGGGCAAAAGAGCAGGTGCTTGAGCACCACTTGGGAGAAGTTGATTTTGTCACCATCAAAATATGTTTGGACTATTGTGGGCATAATGGAGGTGAGCCCAGGGCATAATATAATAAAGGACATAGGATGTTCTTTATTGTACTGATATGAGAAGAAAAGAAGCAGACAGCTCGGACTGTGTTTCCCAACGAGGATAACCACCAATCAATAGGTCATAAACCATTATCATGGCGGAGTGTGTTTTAAAGGCCGGTGAAAGGTTAGTTTTTATGTTGTGAAAAACACTTTAAAAGTCATTTTACAGGACAGACTGAATACACAACACAGGGATGCAAAAGTTTCAATTGCCACTTGCCATGAAACATCCCTGAGATGTTCTTCAGACATGCATGCATGGTCCAATGTGACATTGAACATCATCACCCTCTCAAGCCAAGAATGAAGCTTAGTTCAGCTGAGACCACAAAGCTCAAAATCAAGCAGAACCGACGGTCCTCTTTTATGGTCCTCAGCGCATCACCTGCCCCCCACCTAGGGCTGCAACAACTAATCGATTAAATCGATTAAAATCGATTATTAAAATAGTTGCCGATTAATTTAGTCATCGATTCGTTGGATCTATGTTATGCGCAGTTTTTTGTTTTTTTTAATTAAAAAAATAAATAAATAAAATAAATTTATTTTTTTAATAGACCTTTATTTATAAACTGCAACATTTACAAACAGCTGAGAAACAATAATCAAACTAAGTATGGTGCCAGTATGCTGGTTTTTTTTCAATAAAATACTGGATAGGATAGAAATGTAGTTTGTCTCTTTTATCCGATTATTAATCGATTAATCTAAGTAATAATTGACAGATTAATCGATTATCAAATTAATTGCAGCCCTACCCCCACCCCAAAAAAAGAGAACTTCCACAGACCTTGGGGAAGCGTAGTAGACATGTTGTTCCAGTTCTTCCAATCTGAGCGAGGGTAGTTACAGCCGATGCCGTCTTGTGCGAGCGAGATTAATAATTAGTCATTGTGTCGTCAAGTCAGCAGGCAAGTGTTGAACAGTGATGACATCACTTCCTGCTACTTACCCTGTCCGAGGGCAGCACACGCCGGGAGTGTCGAGTCGTCGGCGCAAACTTGCAAGAAGCGCCATGTCAGCAGATTTATTTCTCGTAAAGAACTTTATTAGTCAGACTCTTTATTCACAACATCAAGTTACATGTGCACATATCTTCTTCAAAATTTGGGGGACCTGAGAAAAGCCCAGTTTTCCTTTTTGGCCTCTTTGGAAAAGTAGGCCAGCGTTCCCAGAGCCAAACACGCCGTCGTGCCAGTCATGGCATTGTGGGCTGCACACACACACACACACACACACACACACACACACACACACACACACACACACACACACACACACACACACACACACACACACACACACACACACACACACACACACACACACACACACACACATTACACGTAATTAATGATGCTATCAAGATGCATTTGCAAAGGAGCTAAATAAACAGGATGTAACTTAATGAGACACGGTGTGCTCAGGGGTGTGGTCATGATGTCACTGTGAACGCCCGTTTTGAGTGAAGAAGTGCCAGTAAAAGGTCCCCCCCCCCCATTAATTTGTTTGATTAAAAAAAGCACAGTATTTTCCGGACTATAGAGCGCACCCACTAAATTTTCAAAGGAAAAAAACATTCTCATATATTCGCCACAGCGGACTATAAGCCTCAGATATATATGTTGTGGAATGAGTTAATTACACAGAAACAACATTTACATACCTCAATTAATTGTTTACAAAGGGTGTATACTCGGCAGTAAAACCGTGATCAAACAAAACAAAAGTCATCGTCATGAACTCACTAGCTGCGAAAGCTAGCTCTCCAATCAGCTAACCAGACTCATTAAGTCCACGGAGACGTTTTGGTGAATTTATGGAGGAATTTGTGAAACCTAAACAATACAAAAAGAATGCGACTAAGTTAATACTAACAGAGACACTTGTAAATGTGTTAGCATATTTGCTAATGCTAAGAACGCTAGCTTGATGACATTACGATAGCACGTACAAATTACGCATGAAATCACGCCCACAGACATCATACATGGGACGGTTTCCCCATCCATCCATTTTCTACCGCTTGTCCCTTTTGGGGTCACGGGGGGGTTGCTGGAGCCTATCTCATAAGTATGAATTGTTTTAGTTATATTGTAAAAATTGCAAACATTGCTTTGGAGTGACGAATGAAGAATCAAAAATTCTTTGGAAGGTTTTACATTTTCAACTTTTAACATCTGCATTGAGCGAACACGTCCAAATGATGGCGCCATAGCACAAACGATAACATACCATTTTAGTGTCTGCTTGGGTTTAATGAAAACTATTGAACACAAATCATTACGGCCACTAGCAAAAAATCAAAAAGATAGCCACACTGTTTTGTAAACCGCAGGGTTCAAAGCATGGGGATAAAAGTAGCGGTTTATATACTGAAATTTACAGTAAAAGTGTGGAATTTTTTTGATCAGGGGGGTTTCCTCCAAACAAGATTCTGCTTGGGACCCCAATTTGGCCTGGGGCAAGTCACTAGTCCACTTGACAAGCAAACAAAACTCATTTTGCTGCTACTTACTCTTAGCTCCCAGGAAGATTCCAGAAGCGCAGCCCCCTACAAAGTAGTTCACCGGGTCGTCCGGAGACTCGCGAGCCTGCGCACTGAGACACGTTACCATGCCGAAGATGGCGCCCATAGTGGCTGGAAACGACGACATCCTCAATGAGTGCGTTTAGACGTTACGTGACCACCAGAGGACGTATCCATGGTAACTTACCCATTGTGACCGTGTTGTTGCCCGCCCGTTGTAGACCCTCCATTGCCGTTTCAGGCTCGTAAGCCACCATGTGATACGCCGTACCCACCAGGCCTGACAACACAAAACATCAACACAGCTAAGCCTGCAGCAGTGGAATAATGTGTTCATGAATACTGATACCTTACATCGTGTTTGCATAAGCAATGATGGCAACAAACATCAAAGTCGCTGTGCATCTGAACTTGGCTGTTGGATGAAACCACCTGAGCTAATAACAAACACACATCACTAAAACGCTTAGGTATTCAGTCTCTACTTGGAGTTGGTCCCAAACATGGCACCGTGTCGTCACGGGAGAGGCTTTTGACCAATCGTTTAAGAGATTTTCTAGCCATACGTTCTCTGATTGGTCAAAACAGGTAGGCCTGGACCGATAACACATTTTGCTTGATGATATATTGACCTACGAATAAATTATTATTGCCATTATTATCATGAGACCAAATGAACCATTGATGTAATGATAATACATAATAATAATGCATATACAATACAGGCCACACCTTCTCATTCAATGCGTTTTCTTTATTTTCATGACTATTTACATTGTAGATTGTCACATCAAAACTATGACATCTGTGAAGTGAAAACCATTTCAGTTATTTACATCAGTTAAGTACATAACTCCACATGTGTTCATTCATAGTTTTGATGTGACAATCTACAATGTAAATAGTCATGAAAATAAAGATTGAATGAGAAGGTGTGTCCAAACGTTTGGCCTGTACTTTATATCCTTTCAAATGCATTAAACTTGTATTTCTCGTGTATTTTAACATTGTAATTGTAATTAAAATGTTTAAATCTCCAAATGAAATACCACAAACAAATAACAATGAAATATACTTTGCTAGCAAAAGATTGCACTTCAATAAAAATTACAATCAAAAGCAATAAAAAAATGTTAAAGAGGGGTTTGGGGTGGAGGGGCTCAAATATACAAAACAATAACAGTAAATAAAATAGCTAAATAAAAGGTATCGACACACACAATTGCAATTCAATATTGAATATGTAGCAGAGGTCGCATTGTACATTACTTAACTGACTAAAAAGTTAGGACCTTCTTAAACAAAAGTGCAAAGTAACGATACAAACACTACAGTATAATACAGACCTGGGCAAATTAAGGCCCGGGGGCCACATGCGGTCCTTTAAGCTTTTCAATCTGGCCCGCCGGACATTCCCAAATATTTTTTTTAGATGTTTAAGATGTAAAGTGTAGCTGCCATTATGATGTGCACTCATCTTTTCTAATGACCGTAAGTCTTCAACTATACTAAGTCTTTCAATGCTTGGAATCTGCATCATATACTAGTTACTATGCTCATCTAATTAGTTATTATGGTCACCTAGTTACTATGGTCATCTAATTAGTTACTATGGTCATCTAATTAGTTACTATGCATAATCGGCGTGGCGAAGTAGGAACAGTGGCCGTGCCAGCAACCTGAGGGTTCCTGGTTCAATCCCCACCTTCTACAAACCTCGTCACGTCCGTTGTGTCCTTGAGCAAGACACTTCACCCTTGCTCCTGATGGGTGGTGGTTAGGGCCTTGCATGGCAGCTCCCGCCATCAGTGTGTGAATGTGTGTGTGAATGTGGAAATACTGTCAAAGCGCTTTGAGTACCTTGAAGGTGGAAAAGCGCTATACAAGTATAACCCATTTACCATTTACCATCTAATTAGTTACTATGGTAATGTAAGTCACAGCAGCTCAGACGAGGCACCAAGCAGTGTGGGTGGGGAGCGTTTCCACAGAGTGTTTCCAGAGCTGGAAATGTGGGTGTCAGGGACAGACGCGGAAAGAGATTTTTACAACAAAGTTCTAAAGCTTAGAGATGTATCACATATATCAGATTGTAGGTGGGGTTTTTTTACCCTTCAGGTTCATATTTCGCTGTGTTTCTTGCATTTTTGTTGATATGTGGATGGAGAGGGGGTGTGACGGTCATACGTTTTCAATATTCAGTGTTTTATCCTTCATAGTTAATATTGTAAATAGCACATTCTTTATTTACATGTACAATCTGGGTATCTCATTCAGTAACACACGCCATTTTGCATTGTTTTGTTTACACTAACCTGGCTTTGTCACCAAATGCGAAGCGAGCGCAGACTTGCCCTAAACAGCAGGCCCGGCCGACCTGTCTGACAAGCCTGTAAATGTGTTGGTCATGTATGATGTCTTTTTCTTATTTTGTTCATGATGTGTAATGTCTATTGTTTAAACGTACAGCAGTGAAAATTAATATCCTCAACGGGGACCAATAAATCTAAATCTAATATCTGAAACTTGTTGAATTATTTTTACCTTTTTATAATATGCCGAGGGCCAATAAAAATGTGCCGAATTGGCCCCCGGCGCCTTACTTTGGACACCACTGCTTGTAATTAGCTTGCTGTTATGTTGCAGCGAAAAAAAAGTTTTCAAAACATCATGTCTTGTGTTTTTCACTTAATGACACACATAGTAAGATTTAATTGAAATAAAGCCGTCAAAAATGTTGTTAGATACAATGAAGAGCATTTGTTGTCATTGTGGCAATGAGCTAAGCGCCTAGCTCAGAGCGTTAGCATTAGCTGCAAGATCACGACGCCCTTTCATCAACGCTGAGCTTTTCGAGGATTTTATGAAAATTGTTGAATATTCACCCAAAGCCGTGGCCAGCTTGGTTGTTATCCATGTTTTCTCCGCACAGTTTGTCCCCTCCGGAGAGTCCCAGTAGCCCATGTCCGACTTAGCAAGGGCAATCTCGCCGCGACACGAATTCTCGCGAGAACAAGCGTTGGCTTAGAACATCACAGTAGGTTGCGTTACTGCCACCTACCGGCCAGGAGTGTATAGCTCAAATATTTGATATGGTTGCATAGAAAGACTTGGTTTTGTTACCATAATTATATAAATCAATTTGATGAGTAAACAAGAGGAAAAAGTAAATACAAATGATAACATATCATTTTATATGAAATAAGGTCAAATATGTGTTAGATTATAGGGCAATGCGTATATTGTATTGTGCACTTTAATTGCCATATATCAGCTACTGTGTGGAAGTGTGGAGGAACACATATAAGAGTAACATAAAGTGTGGGGGAACACATATAAAAGTAACATAAAGTGTGGGTGAACACATATAAGAGTAACATAAAGTGTGGGTGAACACATAAGAGTAACATAAAGTGTGGGGGAACACATAAAAGTAACATAAAGTGTGGGGGAACACATATAAAAGTAACATAAAGTGTGGGTGAACACATATAAGAGTAACATAAAGTGTGGGGGAACACATACTGTATAAGGATAACAAAGTGTGGGGGAACACATATAAGAGTAACATAAAGTGTGGGGGAACACATAAGAGTAACATAAAGTGTGGGGGAACACATAAGAGTAACATAAAGTGTGGGGGAACACACATAAGAGTAACATAAAGTGTAGGGGAACACATATAAGAGTAACATAAAGTGTGGGGGAACACATATAAGAGTAACATAAAGTGTAGGGGAACACATAAGAGTAACATAAAGTGTGGGGGAACACATAAGAGTAACATAAAGTGTGGGGGAACACATATAAGAGTAACATAAAGTGTGGGGGAACACATATAAGAGTAACATAAAGTGTGGGGGAACACATAAGAGTAACATAAAGTGTGGGGGAACACATATAAGAGTAACATAAAGTGTGGGGGAACACATAAGAGTAACATAAAGTGTGGGGGAAGACATATAAGAGTAACATAAAGTGTGGGGGAACACATATAAGAGTAACATAAAGTGTGGGGTAACACATATAAGAGTAACATAAAGTGTGGGGGAACACATAAGAGTAACATAAAGTGTGGGGGAACACACATAAGAGTAACAAAGTGTAGGGGAACACATATAAGAGTAACATAAAGTGTGGGGGAACACATAAGAGTAACATAAAGTGTAGGGGAACACATAAAAGAGTAACATAAAGTGTGGGGGAACACATAAGAGTAACATAAAGTGTGGGGGAACACATATAAGAGTAACATAAAGTGTGGGGGAACACATATAAGAGTAACATAAAGTGTGGGGGAACACATATAAGAGTAACATAAAGTGTGGGGAAACACATATAAGAGTAACATAAAGTGTGGGGGAACACATAAGAGTAACATAAAGTGTGGGGGAACACATATAAGAGTAACATAAAGTGTGGGGGAACACATATAAGAGTAACATAAAGTGTGGGGGAACACATAAGAGTAACATAAAGTGTGGGGGAACACATATAAGAGTAACATAA
Source organism: Entelurus aequoreus (assembly GCF_033978785.1). Classification (NCBI taxonomy): domain Eukaryota; kingdom Metazoa; phylum Chordata; class Actinopteri; order Syngnathiformes; family Syngnathidae; genus Entelurus; species Entelurus aequoreus. Next base: position 6,448,409 of record NC_084757.1, on the reverse strand, counting down.
AGTGTGGGGGAACACATAAGAGTAACATAAAGTGTGGGGAAACACATAAGAGTAACAAAGTGTGGGGGAACACATATAAGAGTAACATAAAGTGTGGGGGAACACATATAAGAGTAACATAAAGTGTGGGGGAACACATAAGAGTAACATAAAGTGTGGGGGAACACATATAAGAGTAACATAAAGTGTGGGGGAACACATAAGAGTAACATAAAGTGTGGGGAAACACATAAGAGTAACAAAGTGTGGGGGAACACATATAAGAGTAACATAAAGTGTGGGGGAACACATAAGAGTAACATAAAGTGTGGGGAAACACATAAGAGTAACAAAGTGTGGGGGAACACATAAGAGTAACATAAAGTGTGGGGGAACACATAAGAGTAACATAAAGTGTGGGGAAACACATAAGAGTAACAAAGTGTGGGGGAACACATAAGAGTAACAAAGTGTGGGGGAACACATAAGAGTAACATAAAGTGTGGGGAAACACATAAGAGTAACAAAGTGTGGGGGAACACATATAAGAGTAACATAAAGTGTGGGGGAACACATAAGAGTAACATAAAGTGTGGGGAAACACATAAGAGTAACAAAGTGTGGGGGAACACATAAGAGTAACATAAAGTGTGGGGGAACACATAAGAGTAACATAAAGTGTGGGGAAACACATAAGAGTAACAAAGTGTGGGGGAACACATAAGAGTAACATAAAGTGTGGGGAAACACATAAGAGTAACAAAGTGTGGGGGAACACATAAGAGTAACATAAAGTGTGGGGGAACACATAAGAGTAACATAAAGTGTGGGGAAACACATAAGAGTAACATAAAGTGTGGGGAAACACATAAGAGTAACAAAGTGTGGGGGAACACATATAAGAGTAACATAAAGTGTGGGGGAACACATAAGAGTAACATAAAGTGTGGGGAAACACATAAGAGTAACAAAGTGTGGGGGAACACATAAGAGTAACATAAAGTGTGGGGGAACACATAAGAGTAACATAAAGTGTGGGGGAACTTATAAGAGTAACATAAAGTGTGGGGGAACACATAAGAGTAACAAAGTGTGGGGGAACACATATAAGAGTAACATAAAGTGTGGGGGAACACATAGAGTAACAAAGTGTGGGGGAACACATAAGAGTAACATAAAGTGTGGGGGAACACATATAAGAGTAACATAAAGTGTAGGGGAACACATATAAGAGTAACATAAAGTGTGGGGGAACACATATAAGAGTAACATAAAGTGTGGGGGAACACATAGAGTAACAAAGTGTGGGGGAACACATAAGAGTAACATAAAGTGTGGGGGAACACATATAAGAGTAACATAAAGTGTGGGGGAACACATATAAGAGTAACATAAAGTGTGGGGGAACACATAAGAGTAACATAAAGTGTGGGGGAAGACATATAAGAGTAACATAAAGTGTGGGGGAACACATATAAGAGTAACATAAAGTGTGGGGGAACACATATAAGAGTAACATAAAGTGTGGGGGAACACATAAGAGTAACATAAAGTGTGGGGGAACACATAAGAGTGGTGAGGTGAGGTGTTTTGTTTTTTTTTGTTCGGTTTGTACTTCATGAAGTTTTGCACTTTTTTTTGTGTGTTTTCATTATATTTGGATGTATTAGTTTGGTTTGTATGCTTGTGATTCTGGACTATCCATGAAGTAAGACTATTTATTATGTTGAAGGGGGCAGGAAATAGAAGATTTTCTTCATCCTGTTCCTTCTCAAGCATATTCGTGTAAATATGTTTTGTTGCTAAAGTTTAATTGTCTATTGATGAAAAATGCACATCAATAAAGGAGATAAATAAAAAACTGAAATGAAATAACTATTTAGTTCTGTAATGGCCTCTCAGAAATGACAGACACACTACATCCTCCAAGAGTGATAGATACTGGTCTATTAACATGACCAAAAGGAGATCTGACAATGAAATATTTTATTTTATTATCCTGACAAGCCATGTTTGAAAAAACCCAAACAAAACAAACAGCAATGTCATCCATATTTAATCATTTGGAAGAACAAGACCAAAACAAATATTGACAGATGAAGATTCTTCTTCCTTTTCATTTCTTCTTCCAGAACTGACTGTATTTATCCGCCTGGAAGTCGTCCTCGTAGTGGATCGTCGTCTCTTCAACCACTTTCTTCACTTCTCGCTTTTTCTGGCGACTGCGACGTTCTTCCTCAGACAAAGTGGACAGATCCACTGGCATCTTCCAAAGGGAAAGTAAGAATAGATTGAAGCTGTTGCCAGGCCATTTATTCTACAAAAGAGAGGAAGTGCAAGCAATAGCAGGCCTGTGAAAGAGTGCCGAGCGAGCTAAAGGTCAGAACAAGCTCTAAAGTGGTCTCTGAAACTGAAAGTTAACTTGACCTGTTTGCCGAGCACACACACACACACACACACATTCTCCTCCAGTATACTTCCAGAAAATAATCTGTGTTTTAAAGTGCATGAAACAGGGTGAGTTCGTCATGTGTGTATTTCTTCTGGCAGAATGAAGGCGTTCTATTCTGCTTAAAGGTTCAGTTTGACTGGAAGTGAACTATAATGACTGGAGAAGGCAATTTATGTATACATTGTGCAAAATTACAATCAGAATTGGAACTAAGGACGTGTTTTGAAAGTTAAGGAATGTTTTAAAATGTAGTATCAATGTAGAATTTGGAATGGTTTGAATAACGTTGATACTGTGGAATTTGTGAGTGTCCTAAATGAGCTGTTTTCATGTTGAAATGGTTTGGAAATGTGAGAAATGCGGGACTCACAAACCCCGTTTCCATATGAGTTGGGAAATGGTGTTAGATGTAAATATAAACAGAATACAATGATTTGCAAGTCATTTTCAAGCCATATTCAGTTGAATATGCTACAAAGACAACATATTTCATGTTCAAACTCATAAACATATTTTTTTTTTGCAAATAATCATTAACTTTAGAATTTGATGTCAGCAACACGTGACAAAGAAGTTGGGAAAGGTGGCAATAAATACTGATAAAGTTGAGGAATGCTCATCAAACACTTATTTGGAACATCCCACAGGTGTGCAGGCTAATTGGGAACAGGTGGGTGCCATGATTGGCTATAAAAACAGCTTCCCAAAAAATGCTCAGTCTTTCACAAGAAAGGATGGGGCGAGGTACACCACTTTGTCCACAACTGCGTGAGCAAATAGTTAAACAGTTTAAGAACAACCTTTCTCAAAGTGCAATTGCAAGAAATTTAGGGATTTCAACATCTACGCTCCATAATATCATCAAAAGGTTCAGAGAATGTGGAGAAATCACTGCACGTAACCAACATTGAATGAGCGTGACCTTCCATCCCTCAGACAGCACTGTATCAAAAACCGACATCAGTGTGTAAAGGATATCACCACATGGGGTCAGGAACACTTCAGAAAACCACTGTCACTAAATACAGTTGGTCGCTACATCTGTAACTGCAAGTTAAAGCTCTACTATGCAAAGCGAAAGCCATTTATCAACAACACCCAGAAACGCCGCCGGCTTCTCTGGGCCAGAGATCATCTAAAATGGACTCGTGCAAAGTGGAAAAGTGTTCTGTGGTCTGACGAGTCCACATTTCAAATTGTTTTTGGAAATATTCGACATCATGTCATCCGGACCAAAGGGGAAGCGAACCATCCAGACTGTTATCGACGCAAAGTTCAAAAGCCAGCATGTGTGATGGTATGGGGGTGTATTAGTGGCCAAGAAATGGGTAACTTACACATCTGTGAAGGCACCATTAATGCTGAAAGGTACATACAGCTTTTGGAACAACATATGCTGCCATCTAAGCGCCGTCTTTTTCATGGACGCCCCTGCTTATTTCAGCAAGACAATGCCAAGCCATGTGTTACAACAGCGTGGCTTCATAGTAAAAGAGTGCGGGTACTTTCCTGGCCCGCCTGCAGTCCAGACCTGTCTCCCATTGAAAATGTGTGGTGCATTATGAAGCCTAAAATACAACAACGGAGACCCCAGACTGTTGAACGACTGAAGCTCTACATAAAACAAGAATGGGAAAGAATTCCACTTTCAAAGCTTCAACAATTAGTTTCCTCAGTTCCCAATCGCTTACTGAGTGTTGTTAAAAGGAAAGGCCATGTAACACAGTGGTGAACATGCCCTTTCACAACTACTTTGGCACGTGTTGCAGCCATGACATTCTAAGTTCATTATTATTTGCAAAAAAAAATTAAACTTTATGAGTTTGAACATGAAATATGTTGTCTTTGTAGCATATTCAACTGAATATGGATTGAAAAGGATTTGCAAATCATTGTATTCCGTTTATATTTACATCTAACACCATTTCCCAACTCATATGGAAACGGGGTTTGTACAAAAGTTGCCCATTCATTATCAATATGTGGAAGTCTCTTTTCATCACACACATAAATACTCCAGAGGTAAGTCATAATCATGAGATAAAAAGTTGAAATTATGTGATAAATCAAAATTATGAGATAAAAAAAAGTCATAATTATGAAATAGAAAGTCGAAATAATGAGTCATAATTATGGGATACAAATTAGAAATGATGAGATAGTCATAATTATGAGATAAGAATGTGAAAATAATAAGATAAAAATTAAAAATTATGAGATGGTTATGACTTTCTACCTGATCATTTTGACATCTTAATGATCAGATAAAAAGTCACATCTCGTAGTTATGACTATATAAAGTCGAAATGATCACATAAAAAGTCATAATTATGAGATAATAAGTTCATTAAATGTAATCAATAACTTCAATATATTTAAATAACTTTTTGTTATAATTATGACTTCTTTTCTGATAATTTCGACTTTTTATCTTAAACCAAAATTAAAAAATTAAGTCATAATTACGAGATTAAAAAGTAAAAATTATGAAATAAAAATTCGAAATTGGGGTACATCGAAATTATAAGATAAAAAGTCATAATTATGAGATAAAAAGTCGAAATTATGAAATAATCAAGTTGAAATTATAAGATAAAAAGTCATAACTATGAAATGAAGTCAAAATGATGAGAATAAAAAAATCAGTTATGATATAAAGAGGTCATAATTATGAAATAAAGTCATAATTATAATTAAAAAGTCGAAATTATGAGATAAAAAGTCGTAATCATGAGATTAAAGTTAAAGTACCAATGATAGTCACACACACACACACACACACACACACACACACACACACACACACACACACACACACACACACACACACACACACACACACACACACACACACACACACACACACACGGTGTGGTGAAATGTGTCCTCTGCATTTGACCCATCCCCCTTGATCACCTCCTGGGAGGTGAGGCGAGCAGGGAGCAGTGAGCAGCAGCGGGGGCCGAGCCGGGAATCATTTTTGGTGATTTAACCCCCAATTCCAAGCCTTGATGCTGAGTGCCAAGCAGGGAGGTTATGGGTCCCATTTTTATAGTCTTTGGTATGACTCGGCCGGGGTTTGAACTCACAACCTACCCACCTCAGGGCGGACACTCTAACCACGAGGCCACTGAGCAGGTAAAAGTCAATACTATCAATTAAAAAGTAATATTTTTATTAAAAAATTACATTACTTCTCATCTCATAATTATGACTTTTTTCTTAATAATTTCAACTTTATCTAATAATTGAAATTATTTGTCTCCTAACTTCGATGTTCATATCTCATTATTTCCACTTTTATCTCGTAATTATCAGTTGATAATTTAGATTTTTTTTTTCTCACTTGAAGATTTTTTAAATCTCATTATCTCGACTTTATCATCTAATCATTTTGACTTTTTAACCTTATAATTATGACTTTTATCTTATCATTTCAACTTTATCGCATAATTTCGATTTTTTTTCTGCTGATTAATTTTTAATTGCATAATTATGACTTCCTATATCATAATTTCGACGTTTTCTCTCATGATTTCGACTTTTTATCTCAGAATTGTGACTCATTCGTCTAAACTTTACTTCATCTCATAGTTTCGACTTTTTGCCTCATAAATGACTTTTTATGACTTAACGTGGGTATTTTTTTAGATGTGGAAACATGCTTCCATAAATGTTGTTGCGGAAAACTAGAAAAGTTCTGCAACATTCACACGAAGACCATGAGACAAAAGTGTAGTTGGTCACCATGAGGATGCGTCTGGGTTCTTTGTATCTGACGTTGATGGTGGAGCCGTCGGTCCTCACCAGCATGACGGAGTACATATGTTCATGTTTGTGTCGGTTGCAGCGGGCTACTGAAGCTCTGTTGGAGTTTAGCCGCAGAGGAACACTTTGCAGGGAGGACGTCAAACTGCACACACACACACACAACATATTTAAATGTTTGCAAGAATGACGTCAAACTGCACACACACACAACATATTTAAATGTTTGCAAGAATGACGTCAAACTGCACACACACACACAACATATTTAAATGTTTGCAAGGATGACGTCAAACTGCACACACACACACAACATATTTAAATGTTTGCAAGAATGACGTCAAACTGCACACACACACACACAACATATTTAAATGTTTGCAAGAATGACGTCAAACTGCACACACACACACAACATATTTAAATGATTGCAAGAATGACGTCAAACTGCACACACACACAACATATTTAAATGTTTGCAAGAATGACGTCAAACTGCACACACACACACAACATATTTAAATGTTTGCAAGAATGACGTCAAACTGCACACACACACACAACATATTTAAATGTTTGCAAGAATGACGTCAAACTGCACACACACACACACAACATATTTAAATGTTTGCAAGAATGACGTCAAACTGCACACACACACACAACATATTTAAATGATTGCAAGAATGACGTCAAACTGCACACACACACAACATATTTAAATGTTTGCAAGAATGACGTCAAACTGCACACACACACAACATATTTAAATGTTTGCAAGAATGACGTCAAACTGCACACACACACACAACATATTTAAATGTTTGCAAGAATGACGTCAAACTGCACACACACACACACACAACATATTTAAATGTTTGCAAGAATGACGTCAAACTGCACACACACACACACACACACACAACATATTTAAATGTTTGCAAGAATGACGTCAAACTTCACACACACACAACATATTTAAATGTTTGCAAGAATGACGTCAAACTGCACACACACACAACATATTTAAATGTTTGCAAGAATGACGTCAAACTGCACACACACACACACAACATATTTAAATGTTTGCAAGAATGACGTCAAACTGCACACACACACAACATATTTAAATGTTTGCAAGAATGACGTCAAACTGCACACACACACAACATATTTAAATGTTTGCAAGAATGACGTCAAACTGCACACACACACACAACATATTTAAATGTTTGCAAGAATGACGTCAAACTGCACACACACACACAACATATTTAAATGTTTGCAAGAATGACGTCAAACTGCACACACACACAACATATTTAAATGATTGCAAGAATGACGTCAAACTGCACACACACACAACATATTTAAATGATTGCAAGAATGACGTCAAACTGCACACACACACACAACATATTTAAATGATTGCAAGAATGACGTCAAACTGCACACACACACAACATATTTAAATGTTTGCAAGAATGACGTCAAACTGCACACACACACACACACACACACACACACACACAAACAAACACGCACACACACAACATATGAAGACATGCAGCGTCATTGACTTTGACGTGACGTGACCTAATGTGACGATTAAATAAGACAAAATAAAGCACAAATGATACATTAAAATCTCGTTAAGAAGATTCCACAAGTCTTACCAGGTAAACAATCGAAGTGTCTTTAATAATGACATGTTGGCCATGGAATAAAGACGTTAGACAGCGTCTGGAAGGAAGTCACAAACGGCCACCGGAAGTCAGACAGCTAGACCGGAAAACGTCCCACAGATAAAATGTCCCCCCTGGAACACCGCGCAGCATAGGCAGGCATTTGTCTTCATCCTGGATAATATTCATGACAAATGTGTCTTCATCCTGGATAATATTCATGACAAATGTGTCTTCATCCTGGATAATATTCATGACAAATGTGTCTTCATCCTGGATAATATTCATGACAACTTCGTGTTTTGTTTTAAAGATAATATTAAAAAATTACATTAAGTTCTTATCTCATAATTATGACTTTTTTCTTAACAATTTCAACTTTATCTAATAATTGCAAACATTTTGTCTCCTAACTTCGATGTTCATATCTCATTATTTCCTCTTTTATAGGGGCGGTATAGCTCGGTTGGTAGAGCGGCCGTGCCAGCAACTTGAGGGTTGCAGGTTCGATCCCCGCTTCCGCCATCCTAGTCACTGCCGTTGTGTCCTTGGGCAAGACACTTTACCCACCTGCTCCCAGTGACACCCACACTGGTTTGAATGTAACTTAGATATTGGGTTTCACTATGTAAAGCGCTTTGAGTCACTTGAGAAAAAGCGCTATATAAATGTAATTCACTTCACTTCACTCACATCTCGTAATTATCAGTTGATAATTTAGATTTTTTTTTCTCTCACATGAAGATTTTTAAATCTCATTATCTCGACTTTATTATCTAATCATTTTGACTTTTTAACCTTATAATTATGACTTTTATCTTATAATATTGACTTTCTCATAATTTCGATTTTTTTGTTGTTGTTGTTGCTATTGTGCTATTTGGATTTACACTGCATGAAAACAAATGTTACCTTTGCCAGCTCATTATACTATTGGCTAAGTTTTATATTCATAAATGTAAGTTTCTCAATACCCGACCTGTTTTTTGTGCCTTTAAAAGGACTTAGAACTTTAATTTAAAACGATTTCTACCTCTAACAAGCAAAAAGTTGTGAAAACGATGATGCTGTGCTCCAAATGTGGATTATTTACGGAACTTGTGTGATCCTATGGCTTTACACTTTTTTTATATATATATATATATATATATATATATATATATATATATATATATATATATATATATATATATATATATATATATATATATATATATATATATATATATATATATATATATATATATATATATATATATATATATATATATATTAGTACTGTTTCCGTACTTGTTGTGTTCATTATTATTTATTTGCGTGTATGTACATGTTGCATATTATAAATAAAGGTTTATAAAAAAATAAAAAAATAAAAAAAGACCGCGCAGTATACAACTTTCCAGATTAAATATATTACCTGCGTTGTATGTACTTTTTTGAGGCTCATTTTTAGTAGCATACAAAAATAACAAAAACATTTAAAAAAAATGTAAAAATGAAAAAATAAAGAGTTCCGGCCTGTCACGTGTCACGTGACCTGCATGTCAATAAGGAAGTCGTCGCGGCATCTTCTTCGCGGTGAGTTCATTCTTTTCTCACTTCAAGTCACACTTGTAATATCTGGAATTGAACAATGTGTTGTTACCTAATAATACATGTTTCATTGTGTTTACGGACCGAAGAAAAGTCTGCTATTGTTGCTCTTTCAGCAATAACATTTGACGTCATTTGTCGTCGTTCATTTCAAAGCTGGACTATCATAGCTGTGATGTAAAGTGACACCAGCTGCAAAGTTCATGTTTTTCACGCTCTTTTCTCCCCGCAGACATGGCGATCCTCAGGCGGGTCGGAGCTGGTCACCTGCCCGCTCAGGTGCTGCTGTTGTGGATGCTGAGCCACCTGTCAGGTGACCACGTGACGCTGGCATTCACCTTTCCCTCCCCTGCAGAGTCACGTGATTTACCTTTCCCCCTCTCTCTCTCCTGCAGAGTCACAAGTCCTGTTGTCCGCCCCGGGTGAGATCACCCTGGAAGAACATTCCAGTGCCAATGTGACCATCACCTCCAAGTAAACATCTACACCAAGTGCAATTATGGGATATGCTTTTGGAAATACAAAAAGCAGTGAAGTTGTCAGGTTGTGTAAATGGTAAATAAAAAGAGAATACAACAAATCCTTTTCAACTTATATTCAATTGAATAGACTGCAAAGACAAGATATTTCATGTTCACACTGACAAACTAAATAATCATCAACTTAGAATGTAATGGCAGCAACACATTGCAAAAAAAGGCATTTTTACCAGTGTGTTACATGGCCTTTCCTTTTAACAACACTCAGTAAAGGTTTGGGAAGTGAGGAGACACATTTTGGAAGTGGAATTCTTTCCCATTCTTGCTTGATGTACAGCTTAAGTTGTTCAACAGTCTCCCTTCTCAGATTTTAGCTGCCACACATTTTCAATGTCTGGACTACAGGCAGGCCAGTCTAGTACCTGCACTCTTTTACTATGACTGTTGTAACACCTGGCTTGGCATTGTCTTGCTGAAATAAGCAGGGGCGTCCATGATAACAACATATGTTGCTCCAAAAGCTGTATGTACCTTTCTGCATTAATGGTGCCTTCACAGATGTGTAAGTTACCCATGTCTTGGCCACTAATACACCCCCATACCATCACACATGCTGCCTTTTACACTTTGACAACTTTTCCACTTTGCATCAGTCCATCTTAGATGATCTCGGGCCCAGCCAAGCGTTTCTGGGTGTTGTTGATAAATGGCTTTCACTTTGCATAGTAGTTTTAACTTGCACTTACAGATGTAGCGACCAACTAGTTACTGACAGTGGTTTTCTGAAGTGTTCCTGAGCCCATGTGGTGATATCCTTTACACACCGATGTCGGTTTTTGATGCAGTACCGCCTGAGGGATCCAAGGTGTGTAACATCATGGCTTACGTGCAGTGATTTCTCCACATTCTCTGAACCTTTTGATGATATTACGGAGCGTAGATGGTGAAATCCCTAAATTCCTTGTTGAGAAATGTTGTTCTTCAACAATTTGCTCAGGCATTTGTTGACAAAGTGGTGACCCTCACCCCGTCCTTGTTTGTGAATGACTGAGCATTTCATGGAAGCTGCTTTTATACCCAATCATGGCACCCACCTGTTCCCAATTAGCCTGTTCACCTTTGGGATGTTCCAAATAAGTCTTTGATGAACATTCCTCAACTTCCTCATTCTTTTTTGCCACTTGTGCCAGCTTTTTTGAAACATGTCACAGGCATCAAATTGCAAATGAGCTAATATTTGCAAAAAATAACAAAGTTTGTCAGTGTGAACATGAAATATCTTGTCTTTGCAGTCTATTCAATTGAATATAAGTTGAAAAGGATTTGTTGTATTCTCTTTTTATTTACCATTTACACAACGTGACAACTTCACTGCTTTTGGGGTTTTGTACAACATTGTAAACCAAGAATGTACGGTCTTGTTCTTCATGGATCTACTCTGAAGACCTGTGGAGAACTTTGTCTCAGGCAGCACCTAAAGACCAAACCACCATGCTGCTTGATGATGATGTCACTGCCATGATGCCTGATGATGTCACAGCCATGACGCTTGATGATGTCACAGCCATGACGCTTGATGATGTCACTGCCATGACGCTTGATGATGTCACAGCCATGACGCCTGATGATGTCACTGCCATGATGCCTGATGATGTCACAGCCATGACGCTTGATGATGTCACAGCCCTGACGCTTGATGATGTCACTGCCATGACGCTTGATGATGTCACAGCCATGACGCTTGATGATGTCACAGCCATGACGCTTGATGATGTCACAGCCATGACGCTTGATGACGTCACAGCCATGACGCTTGATGATGTCACAGCCATGACGCTTGATGATGTCACAGCCATGACGCTTGATGATGTCACAGCCATGACGCTTGATGACGTCACAGCCATGACGCTTGATGATGTCACAGCCATGCCACTTGATGATGTCACAGCCATGACGCTTGATGATGTCACAGCCATGACGCTTGATTATGTCACAGCCATGACGCTTGATGATGTCACTGCCATGACGCTTGATGATGTCACTGCCATGACCCTTAATGATGTCACTGCCATGACGCTTGATGACATCACAGCCATGATGCTTGATGACGTCACAGCCATGATGCTTGATTATGTCACAGCCATGACGCTTGATGATGTCACTGCCATGACGCTTGATGATGTCACAGCCATGCCGCTTGATGATGTCACAGCCATGACGCTTGATGATGTCACAGCCATGGCGCCTGATGTCACAGCCATGACGCTTGATGATGTCACAGCCATGACGCTTGATGACATCACAGCCATGATGCTTGATGACGTCACAGCCATGATGCTTGATTATGTCACAGCCATGACGCTTGATGATGTCACTGCCATGACGCTTGATGATGTCACAGCCATGCCGCTTGATGATGTCACAGCCATGACGCTTGATGATGTCACAGCCATGGCGCCTGATGTCACAGCCATGACGCTTGATGATGTCACAGCCATGGCGCCTGATGTCACAGCCATGACGCCTGATGATGTCACAGCCATGCCGCTTGATGATGTCACAGCCATGACGCTTGATGATGTCACAGCCATGGCGCCTGATGATGTCACAGCCATGACGCTTGATGATGTCACAGCCATGACGCTTGATGATGTCACAGCCATGCCGCTTGATGATGTCACAGCCATGACGCTTGATGATGTCACAGCCATGACGCTTGATGATGTCACAGCCATGACGCTTGATGATGTCACAGCCATGACGCTTGATGATGTCACAGCCATGACGCCTGATGATGTCACAGCCATGACGCTTGATGATGTCACAGCCATGACGCTTGATGATGTCACAGCCATGACGCTTGATGATGTCACAGCCATGACGCTTGATGATGTCACAGCCATGACGCTTGATGATGTCACAGCCATGACGCCTGATGATGTCACAGCCATGACGCTTGATGATGTCACTGCCATGGCGCCTGATGATGTCACAGCCATGACGCTTGATGATGTCACAGCCATGGCGCCTGATGTCACAGCCATGACGCCTGATGATGTCACAGCCATGCCGCTTGATGTCACAGCCATGACGCTTGATGATGTCACAGCCATGGCGCCTGATGTCACAGCCATGACGCCTGATGATGTCACAGCCATGACGCTTGATGATGTCACAGCCATGACGCTTGATGATGTCACAACCATGCCGCTTGATGATGTCACAGCCATGCCGCTTGATGATGTCACAGCCATGACGCTTGATGATGTCACAGCCATGCCGCTTGATGATGTCACAGCCATGCCGCTTGATGATGTCACAGCCATGGCGCCTGATGATGTCACAGCCATGGCGCCTGATGTCACAGCCATGACGCTTGATGATGTCACAGCCATGACGCCTGATGTCACAGCCATGACGCTTGATGATGTCACAGCCATGACGCCTGATGTCACAGCCATGACGCTTGATCATGTCACTGCCATTACGCTTGATGATGTCACAGCCATGCCGCTTGATGATGTCACAGCCATGCCGCCTGATGATGTCACAGCCATGACGCTTGATGACGTCACAGCCATGACGCTTGATGATGTCACAGCCATGACGCTTGATGATGTCACAGCCATGACGCTTGATGATGTCACAGCCATGACGCTTGATGATGTCACTGCCATGCCGCTTGATGATGTCACAGCCATGACGCCTGATGATGTCACTGCCATGACGCTTGATGATGTCACAGCCATGACGCTTGATGATGTCACAGCCATGACGCCTGATGATGTCACAGCCATGACGCTTGATGATGTCACAGCCATGACGCCTGATGATGTCACAGCCATGACGCTTGATGATGTCACAGCCATGATGCTTGATGATGTCACAGCCATGACGCTTGATGATGTCACAGCCACGACGCTTGATGATGTCACAGCCATGACGCCTGATGATGTCACTGCCATGACGCTTGATCATGTCACTGCCATGCCGCTTGATGATGTCACAGCCATGACGCCTGATGATGTCACTGCCATGCCGCTTGATGATGTCACAGCCATGACGCTTGATGATGTCACAGCCATGACGCCTGATGATGTCACAGCCATGACGCTTGATGATGTCACAGCCATGACGCTTGATGTCACAGCCATGACGCTTGATGATGTCACAGCCATGACGCTTGATGACGTCACAGCCATGACGCTTGATGATGTCACAGCCATGACGCTTGATGATGTCACAGCCATGACGCTTGATGATGTCACAGCCATGACGCTTGATCATGTCACTGCCATGCCGCTTGATGATGTCACAGCCATGACGCCTGATGATGTCACTGCCATGCCGCTTGATGATGTCACAGCCATGACGCTTGATGATGTCACAGCCATGACGCCTGATGATGTCACAGCCATGACGCTTGATGATGTCACAGCCATGACGCTTGATGTCACAGCCATGACGCTTGATGATGTCACAGCCATGCCGCTTGATGACGTCACAGCCATGACGCTTGATGATGTCACAGCCATGACGCTTGATGATGTCACAGCCATGACGCTTGATGATGTCACAGCCATGACGCTTGATGATGTCACAGCCATGACGCCTGATGATGTCACAGCCATGCCGCTTGATGATGTCACTGCCATGTCTGTCATTCCAGCGTGGCGCTCCAGCAGCCGGCGGTGATCTGGTTGAACGTGACCTTCAGCTCCAAGGTCAACTCCTCATGGATCATCAGCGTGCCGGAGCAGGTGAGACCTGAACGGCGAGTCCACGTGACGACTTGCGTGACGACTGTGGTTTAGGTGCTGATGCCCGCCCGGACGACGGCGGTGGCGTTCACGGCGACGGCAATCGGCGCGGGTCAGGTAACGGTGTACCTGCTGGGCAACAACACGGAGATCCTCAGGTGAGCGGCGGTCCGTCACAAGTCCCGCCTACTGACGCGTCATGTGGTGTCACGGCAGCTGGTCGTCCAGGCTGCGCTTCTCGGTGGTCCACAGCAACGTGGTCGCCGCCATCAGCGAGGCCATCGGCTGGATCTACTTCCTGGCCTGGTCCGTGTCCTTCTACCCGCAGGTGTGGGAGAACTGGCGGCGGAAAAGGTGAGCTTTGCATTGTGGGAGGTCATGTGATGGCCTGACTGACACTTTGCATTGTGGGAGGTCATGTGATGGCCTGACTGACACTTTGCATTGTGGGAGGTCATGTGATGGCCTGACTGACACTTTGCATTGTGGGAGGTCATGTGATGGCCTGACTGACACTTTGCATTGTGGGAGGTCATGTGATGGCCTGACTGACACTTTGCATTGTGGGAGGTCATGTGATGGCCTGACTGACACTTTGTTTGTTTCCAGCGTGGTGGGCCTCAACTTTGACTTCCTGGCGCTCAACCTGACCGGCTTCTTCGCGTACAGCGTCTTCAACGTCGGCCTTTTCTGGGCGGCGCCCATCAAGGTGCCGCCGCCGCCGGCGAGCGTCCGTGACGCGGCGGGAAGTTTCATGCTTGACTTGTGGCTTCACAGGAGGAGTTTCTCCAGAAGAACCCAAACGGAATCAACCCGGTGAAAGCCAACGACGTCTTCTTCAGCCTGCACGCCTTCCTGCTGTGTTTGCTCTACGTGGTCCAGGCCGCCATCTATGAGGTCATCTTATTATTATCATCATGCTAGAACATCTATAAGGTCATCTTATTATTGTCATCATGCTACAACATCTATGAGGTCATCTTATTATTATCCTCATGCTAGAACATCTATGAGGTCATCTTATTATTGTCATCATGCTAGAACATCTATAAGGTCATCTTATTATTATCATCATGCTAGAACATCTATGAGGTCATCTTATTATTATCATCATGCTAGAACATCTATAAGGTCATCTTATTATTGTCATCATGCTAGAACATCTATAAGGTCATCTTATTATTGTCATCATGCTACAACATCTATGAGGTCATCTTATTATTATCATCATGCTAGAACATCTATGAGGTCATCTTATTATTATCATCATGCCAGAACATCTATGAGGTCATCATATTATTATCATGCTAGAACATCTATGAGGTCATCATATTATTATCATCATGCTAGAACATCTATGAGGTCATCATATTATTATCATGCTAGAACATCTATGAGGTCATCATATTATTATCATCATGCCAGAACATCTATGAGGTCATCATATTATTATCATCATGCTAGAACATCTATGAGGTCATATTATTATCATCATGCTAGAACATCTATGAGGTCATCATATTATTATCATGCTAGAACATCTATGAGGTCATCTTATTATTATCATCATGCTAGAACATCTATGAGGTCATCATATTATTATCATGCTAGAACATCTATGAGGTCATCATATTATTATCATCATGCCAGAACATCTATGAGGTCATCATATTATTATCATCATGCTAGAACATCTATGAGGTCATATTATTATCATCATGCTAGAACATCTATGAGGTCATCATATTATCATCATGCTAGAACATCTATGAGGTCATCATATTATTATCATGCTAGAACATCTATGAGGTCATCATATTATTATCATCATGCTAGAACATCTATGAGGTCATCATATTATCATCATCATGCCAGAACATCTATGAGGTCATCATATTATTATCATCATGCTAGAACATCTATGAGGTCATATTATTATCATCAAGCTAGAACATCTATGAGGTCATCATATTATTATCATGCTAGAACATCTATGAGGTCATCTTATTATTATCATCATGCTAGAACATTTATGAGGTCATCTTATTATTATCATCATGCTAGAACATCTATGAGGTCATCTTATTATTGTCATCATGCTAGAACATCTATGAGGTCATCATATTATTATCATCATGCTAGAACATCTATGAGGTCATCATATTATTATCATCATGCTAGAACATCTATGAGGTCATATTATTATCATCATGCTAGAACATCTATGAGGTCATCTTATTATTATCATCATGCTAGAACATCTATGAGGTCATCATATTATTATCATGCTAGAACATCTATGAGGTCATCTTATTATTATCATCATGCTAGAACATTTATGAGGTCATCTTATTATTATCATCATGCTAGAACATCTATGAGGTCATCTTATTATTGTCATCATGCTAGAACATCTATGAGGTCATCATATTATTATCATCATGCTAGAACATCTATGAGGTCATCTTATTATTGTCATCATGCTAGAACATCTATGAGGTCATCATATTATTATCATCATGCTAGAACATCTATGAGGTCATCATATTATTATCATCATGCTAGAACATCTATGAGGTCATCATATTATTATCATCATGCTAGAACATCTATGAGGTCATCATATTATTATCATCATGCTAGAACATCTATGAGGTCATCATATTATTATCACCATGCTAGAACATCTATGAGGTCATCATATTATTATCATCATGCTAGAACATCTATGAGGTCATCTTATTATTGTCATCATGCTAGAGCATCTATGAGGTCATCATATTATTATCATCATGCTAGAACATCTATGAGGTCATCATATTATTATCATCATGCTAGAACACCTATGAGGTCATCATATTATTATCATGCTAGAACACCTATGAGGTCATCATATTATTATCATGTTAGAACATCTATGAGGTCATCATATTATTATCATCATGCCAGAACATCTATGAGGTCATCATATTATTATCATGCTAGAACATCTATGAGGTCATCATATTATCATCATGCTAGAACATCTATGAGGTCATCATATTATTATCATCATGCTAGAACATCTATGAGGTCATCTTATTATTATCATCATGCTAGAACATCTATGAGGTCATCTTATTATTGTCATCATGCTAGAGCATCTATGAGGTCATCATATTATCATCATGCTAGAACATCTATGAGGTCATCTTATTATTGTCATCATGCTCGAGCATCTATGAGGTCACCATATTATTATCATCATGCTAGAACATCTATGAGGTCATCATATTATTATCATCATGCCAGAACATCTATGAGGTCATCATATTATTATCATCATGCTAGAACATCTATGAGGTCATCATATTATTATCATCATGCTAGAACATCTATGAGGTCATCATATTATTATCATCATGCTAGAACATCTATGAGGTCATCATATTATTATCATGCTAGAACATTTATGAGGTCATCATATTATTATCATCATGCTAGAACATCTATGAGGTCATCATATTATTATCATCATGCTAGAACATCTATGAGGTCATCTTATTATTATCATCATGCTAGAACATCTATGAGGTCATCTTATTGTCATCATGCTAGAGCATCTATGAGGTCATCATATTATTATCATCATGCTATAACATCTATGAGGTCATCTTATTATTGTCATCATGCTAGAGCATCTATGAGGTCATCATATTATTATCATCATGCTAGAACATCTATGAGGTCATCATATTATTATCATCATGCCAGAACATCTATGAGGTCATCATATTATTATCATCATGCCAGAACATCTATGAGGTCATCATATTATTATCATCATGCTAGAACATCTATGAGGTCATCATATTATTATCATCATGCTAGAACATCTATGAGGTCATCATATTATTATCATCATGCTAGAACATCTATGAGGTCATCTTATTGTCATCATGCTAAAACATCTATGAGGTCATATTATTATCATGCTAGAACATCTATGAGGTCATCTTATTATTATCATCATGCTAGAACATCTATGAGGTCATCATATTATTATCATCATGCTAGAACATCTATGAGGTCATCTTATTGTCATCATGCTAGAACATCTATGAGGTCATATTATTATCATGCTAGAACATCTATGAGGTCATCTTATTATTATCATCATGCTAGAACATCTATGAGGTCATCTTATTATTGTCATCATGCTAGAGCATCTATGAGGTCATCATATTATTATCATCATGCTAGAACATCTATGAGGTCATCTTATTATTGTCATCATGCTCGAGCATCTATGAGGTCATCATATTATTATCATCATGCTAGAACATCTATGAGGTCATCATATTATTATCATCATGCCAGAACATCTATGAGGTCATCATATTATTATCATCATCCTGGAACATCTATGAGGTCATCATATTATCATCATGCTAGAACATCTATGAAGTCATCATATTATTATCATCATGCTAGAACATCTATGAGGTCATCATATTATTATCATCATGCTAGAACATCTATGAGGTCATCATATTATCATCATGCCAGAACATCTATGAGGTCATCATATTATTATCATGCTAGAACATCTATGAGGTCATCATATTATTATCATCATGCTAGAACATCTATGAGGTCATCATATTATTATCATCATGCCAGAACATCTATGAGGTCATCATATTATTATCATCATGCCAGAACATCTATGAGGTCATCATATTATTATCATGCTAGAACATCTATGAGGTCATCATATTATTATCATCATGCTAGAACATCTATGAGGTCATCATATTATTATCATCATGCCAGAACATCTATGAGGTCATCATATTATTATCATCATGCCAGAACATCTATGAGGTCATCATATTATTATCATCATGCTAGAACATCTATGAGGTCATCTTATTATTATCATCATGCTAGAACATCTATGAGGTCATCATATTATTATCATCATGCTAGAACATCTATGAGGTCATCTTATTGTCATCATGCTAGAACATCTATGAGGTCATATTATTATCATGCTAGAACATCTATGAGGTCATCTTATTATCATCATGCTAGAACATCTATGAGGTCATATTATTATCATCATGCTAGAACATCTATGAGGTCATCTTATTATCATCATCATGCTAGACCATCTATGAGGTCATCTTATTGTCATCATGCTAGAACATCTATGAGGTCATCTTATTATCATCATGCTAGAACATCTATGAGGTCATCATATTATTATCATCATGCTAGAACATCTATGAGGTCATCATATTATTATCATCATGCTAGAACATCTATGAGGTCATCATATTATTATCATCATGCTCGAGCATCTATGAGGTCATCATATTATTATCATCATGCTAGAACATCTATGAGGTCATCATATTATTATCATCATGCCAGAACATCTATGAGGTCATCTTATTGTCATCATGCTAGAACATCTATGAGGTCATATTATTATCATGCTAGAACATCTATGAGGTCATCTTATTATTATCATCATGCTAGAACATCTATGAGGTCATCTTATTATTGTCATCATGCTAGAGCATCTATGAGGTCATCATATTATTATCATCATGCTAGAACATCTATGAGGTCATCTTATTATTGTCATCATGCTCGAGCATCTATGAGGTCATCATATTATTATCATCATGCTAGAACATCTATGAGGTCATCATATCATCATGCCAGAACATCTATGAGGTCATCATATTATTATCATCATGCTAGAACATCTATGAGGTCATCATATTATTATCATCATGCTAGAACATCTATGAGGTTATCATATTATTATCATCATGCTAGAACATCTATGAGGTCATCATATTATTATCATCATGCTAGAACATCTATGAGGTCATCATATTATTATCATCATGCTAGAACATCTATGAGGTCATCATATTATTATCATCATGCTAGAACATCTATGAGGTCATCATATTATTATCATGCTAGAACATCTATGAGGTCATCATATTATTATCATCATGCTAGAACATCTATGAGGTCATCATATTATTATCATCATGCCAGAACATCTATGAGGTCATATTATTATCATCATGCTAGAACATCTATGAGGTCATCTTATTATTATCATCATGCTAGAACATCTATGAGGTCATCATATTAGTATCATCATGCTAGAACATCTATGAGGTCATCTTATTGTCATCATGCTAGAACATCTATGAGGTCATCATATTATTATCATCATGCCAGAACATCTATGAGGTCATCATATTATTATCATCATCCTGGAACATCTATGAGGTCATCATATTATTATCATCATGCTAGAACATCTATGAAGTCATCATATTATTATCATCATGCTAGAACATCTATGAGGTCATCATATTATTATCATCATGCTAGAACATCTATGAGGTCATCATATTATTATCATCATGCCAGAACATCTATGAGGTCATATTATTATCATGCTAGAACATCTATGAGGTCATCATATTATTATCATCATGCTAGAACATCTATGAGGTCATCATATTATTATCATCATGCCAGAACATCTATGAGGTCATCATATTATTATCATCATGCCAGAACATCTATGAGGTCATCATATTATTATCATGCTAGAACATCTATGAGGTCATCATATTATTATCATCATGCTAGAACATCTATGAGGTCATCATATTATTATCATCATGCCAGAACATCTATGAGGTCATCATATTATTATCACCATGCCAGAACATCTATGAGGTCATCATATTATTATCATCATGCTAGAACATCTATGAGGTCATCTTATTATTATCATCATGCTAGAACATCTATGAGGTCATCATATTATTATCATCATGCTAGAACATCTATGAGGTCATCTTATTGTCATCATGCTAGAACATCTATGAGGTCATATTATTATCATGCTAGAACATCTATGAGGTCATCTTATTGTCATCATGCTAGAACATCTATGAGGTCATATTATTATCATCATGCTAGAACATCTATGAGGTCATCTTATTATCATCATCATGCTAGACCATCTATGAGGTCATCTTATTGTCATCATGCTAGAACATCTATGAGGTCATCTTATTATCATCATGCTAGAACATCTATGAGGTCATCTTATTATTGTCATCATGCTAGAACATCTATGAGGTCATCATATTATTATCATCATGCTAGAACATCTATGAGGTCATCATATTATTATCATCATGCTAGAACATCTATGAGGTCATCATATTATTATCATCATGCTCGAGCATCTATGAGGTCATCATATTATTATCATCATGCTAGAACATCTATGAGGTCATCATATTATTATCATCATGCCAGAACATCTATGAGGTCATCTTATTGTCATCATGCTAGAACATCTATGAGGTCATATTATTATCATGCTAGAACATCTATGAGGTCATCTTATTATTATCATCATGCTAGAACATCTATGAGGTCATCTTATTATTGTCATCATGCTAGAGCATCTATGAGGTCATCATATTATTATCATCATGCTAGAACATCTATGAGGTCATCTTATTATTGTCATCATGCTCGAGCATCTATGAGGTCATCATATTATTATCATCATGCTAGAACATCTATGAGGTCATCATATCATCATGCCAGAACATCTATGAGGTCATCATATTATTATCATGCTAGAACATCTATGAGGTCATCATATTATTATCATCATGCTAGAACATCTATGAGGTCATCATATTATTATCATCATGCTAGAACATCTATGAGGTCATCATATTATTATCATCATGCTAGAACATCTATGAGGTCATCATATTATTATCATCATGCTAGAACATCTATGAGGTCATCATATTATTATCATCATGCTAGAACATCTATGAGGTCATCATATTATTATCATGCTAGAACATCTATGAGGTCATCATATTATTATCATCATGCTAGAACATCTATGAGGTCATCATATTATTATCATCATGCCAGAACATCTATGAGGTCATCATATTATTATCATCATGCCAGAACATCTATGAGGTCATATTATTATCATCATGCTAGAACATCTATGAGGTCATCTTATTATTATCATCATGCTAGAACATCTATGAGGTCATCATATTATTATCATCATGCCAGAACATCTATGAGGTCATCTTATTGTCATCATGCTAGAACATCTATGAGGTCATATTATTATCATGCTAGAACATCTATGAGGTCATCTTATTATTATCATCATGCTAGAACATCTATGAGGTCATCTTATTATTGTCATCATGCTAGAGCATCTATGAGGTCATCATATTATTATCATCATGCTAGAACATCTATGAGGTCATCTTATTATTGTCATCATGCTCGAGCATCTATGAGGTCATCATATTATTATCATCATGCTAGAACATCTATGAGGTCATCATATCATCATGCCAGAACATCTATGAGGTCATCATATTATTATCATCATGCTAGAACATCTATGAGGTCATCATATTATTATCATCATGCTAGAACATCTATGAGGTCATCATATTATTATCATCATGCTAGAACATCTATGAGGTCATCATATTATTATCATCATGCTAGAACATCTATGAGGTCATCATATTATTATCATCATGCTAGAACATCTATGAGGTCATCATATTATTATCATCATGCTAGAACATCTATGAGGTCATCATATTATTATCATGCTAGAACATCTATGAGGTCATCATATTATTATCATCATGCTAGAACATCTATGAGGTCATCATATTATTATCATCATGCCAGAACATCTATGAGGTCATCATATTATTATCATCATGCCAGAACATCTATGAGGTCATATTATTATCATCATGCTAGAACATCTATGAGGTCATCTTATTATTATCATCATGCTAGAACATCTATGAGGTCATCATATTATTATCATCATGCTAGAACATCTATGAGGTCATCTTATTGTCATCATGCTAGAACATCTATGAGGTCATCATATTATTATCATCATGCCAGAACATCTATGAGGTCATCATATTATTATCATCATCCTGGAACATCTATGAGGTCATCATATTATTATCATCATGCTAGAACATCTATGAAGTCATCATATTATTATCATCATGCTAGAACATCTATGAGGTCATCATATTATTATCATCATGCTAGAACATCTATGAGGTCATCATATTATTATCATCATGCCAGAACATCTATGAGGTCATATTATTATCATGCTAGAACATCTATGAGGTCATCATATTATTATCATCATGCTAGAACATCTATGAGGTCATCATATTATTATCATCATGCCAGAACATCTATGAGGTCATCATATTATTATCATCATGCCAGAACATCTATGAGGTCATCATATTATTATCATGCTAGAACATCTATGAGGTCATCATATTATTATCATCATGCTAGAACATCTATGAGGTCATCATATTATTATCATCATGCCAGAACATCTATGAGGTCATCATATTATTATCATCATGCCAGAACATCTATGAGGTCATCATATTATTATCATCATGCTAGAACATCTATGAGGTCATCTTATTATTATCATCATGCTAGAACATCTATGAGGTCATCATATTATTATCATCATGCTAGAACATCTATGAGGTCATCTTATTGTCATCATGCTAGAACATCTATGAGGTCATATTATTATCATGCTAGAACATCTATGAGGTCATCTTATTATCATCATGCTAGAACATCTATGAGGTCATATTATTATCATCATGCTAGAACATCTATGAGGTCATCTTATTATCATCATCATGCTAGACCATCTATGAGGTCATCTTATTGTCATCATGCTCGAACATCTATGAGGTCATCTTATTATCATCATGCTAGAACATCTATGAGGTCATCTTATTATTGTCATCATGCTAGAACATCTATGAGGTCATCATATTATTATCATCATGCTAGAACATCTATGAGGTCATCATATTATTATCATCATGCTAGAACATCTATGAGGTCATCATATTATTATCATCATGCTCGAGCATCTATGAGGTCATCATATTATTATCATCATGCTAGAACATCTATGAGGTCATCATATTATTATCATCATGCCAGAACATCTATGAGGTCATCTTATTGTCATCATGCTAGAACATCTATGAGGTCATATTATTATCATGCTAGAACATCTATGAGGTCATCTTATTATTATCATCATGCTAGAACATCTATGAGGTCATCTTATTATTGTCATCATGCTAGAGCATCTATGAGGTCATCATATTATTATCATCATGCTAGAACATCTATGAGGTCATCTTATTATTGTCATCATGCTCGAGCATCTATGAGGTCATCATATTATTATCATCATGCCAGAACATCTATGAGGTCATCATATTATTATCATGCTAGAACATCTATGAGGTCATCATATTATTATCATCATGCTAGAACATCTATGAGGTCATCATATTATTATCATCATGCTAGAACATCTATGAGGTCATCATATTATTATCATCATGCTAGAACATCTATGAGGTCATCATATTATTATCATCATGCTAGAACATCTATGAGGTCATCATATTATTATCATCATGCTAGAACATCTATGAGGTCATCATATTATTATCATGCTAGAACATCTATGAGGTCATCATATTATTATCATCATGCTAGAACATCTATGAGGTCATCATATTATTATCATCATGCCAGAACATCTATGAGGTCATCATATTATTATCATCATGCCAGAACATCTATGAGGTCATATTATTATCATCATGCTAGAACATCTATGAGGTCATCTTATTATTATCATCATGCTAGAACATCTATGAGGTCATCATATTATTATCATCATGCCAGAACATCTATGAGGTCATCTTATTGTCATCATGCTAGAACATCTATGAGGTCATATTATTATCATGCTAGAACATCTATGAGGTCATCTTATTATTATCATCATGCTAGAACATCTATGAGGTCATCTTATTATTGTCATCATGCTAGAGCATCTATGAGGTCATCATATTATTATCATCATGCTAGAACATCTATGAGGTCATCTTATTATTGTCATCATGCTCGAGCATCTATGAGGTCATCATATTATTATCATCATGCTAGAACATCTATGAGGTCATCATATCATCATGCCAGAACATCTATGAGGTCATCATATTATTATCATGCTAGAACATCTATGAGGTCATCATATTATTATCATCATGCTAGAACATCTATGAGGTCATCATATTATTATCATCATGCTAGAACATCTATGAGGTCATCATATTATTATCATCATGCTAGAACATCTATGAGGTCATCATATTATTATCATCATGCTAGAACATCTATGAGGTCATCATATTATTATCATGCTAGAACATCTATGAGGTCATCATATTATTATCATCATGCTAGAACATCTATGAGGTCATCATATTATTATCATCATGCCAGAACATCTATGAGGTCATCATATTATTATCATCATGCCAGAACATCTATGAGGTCATATTATTATCATCATGCTAGAACATCTATGAGGTCATCTTATTATTATCATCATGCTAGAACATCTATGAGGTCATCATATTATTATCATCATGCCAGAACATCTATGAGGTCATCTTATTGTCATCATGCTAGAACATCTATGAGGTCATATTATTATCATGCTAGAACATCTATGAGGTCATCTTATTATTATCATCATGCTAGAACATCTATGAGGTCATCTTATTATTGTCATCATGCTAGAGCATCTATGAGGTCATCATATTATTATCATCATGCTAGAACATCTATGAGGTCATCTTATTATTGTCATCATGCTCGAGCATCTATGAGGTCATCATATTATTATCATCATGCTAGAACATCTATGAGGTCATCATATCATCATGCCAGAACATCTATGAGGTCATCATATTATTATCATGCTAGAACATCTATGAGGTCATCATATTATTATCATCATGCTAGAACATCTATGAGGTCATCATATTATTATCATCATGCTAGAACATCTATGAGGTCATCATATTATTATCATCATGCTAGAACATCTATGAGGTCATCATATTATTATCATCATGCTAGAACATCTATGAGGTCATCATATTATTATCATGCTAGAACATCTATGAGGTCATCATATTATTATCATCATGCTAGAACATCTATGAGGTCATCATATTATTATCATCATGCTAGAACATCTATGAGGTCATCATATTATCATGCTAGAACATCTATGAGGTCATCATATCATTATCATCATGCTAGAACATCTATGAGGTCATCATATTATTATCATCATGCCAGAACATCTATGAGGTCATCATATTATTATCATCATGCCAGAACATCTATGAGGTCATATTATTATCATCATGCTAGAACATCATTGAGGTCATCTTATTATTATCATCATGCTAGAACATCTATGAGGTCATCATATTATTATCATCATGCTAGAACATCTATGAGGTCATCTTATTGTCATCATGCTAGAACATCTATGAGGTCATATTATTATCATGCTAGAACATCTATGAGGTCATCTTATTATCATCATGCTAGAACATCTATGAGGTCATATTATTATCATCATGCTAGAACATCTATGAGGTCATCTTATTATTATCATCATGCTAGACCATCTATGAGGTCATCTTATTATTGTCATCATGCTAGAACATCTATGAGGTCATCTTATTATTATCATCATGCTAGAACATCTATGAGGTCATCATATTATTGTCATCATGCTAGAACATCTATGAGGTCATCATATTATTATCATCATGCTAGAACATCTATGAGGTCATCTTATTATTGTCATCATGCTAGAACATCTATGAGGTCATCTTATTATTATCATCATGCTAGAACATCTATGAGGTCATATTATTATCATCATGCTAGAACATCTATGAGGTCATCTTATTATTATCATCATGCTAGACCATCTATGAGGTCATCTTATTATTGTCATCATGCTAGAACATCTATGAGGTCATCTTATTATTATCATCATGCTAGAACATCTATGAGGTCATCTTATTATTATCATCATGCTAGAACATCTATGAGGTCATCATATTATTATCATCATGCTAGAACATCTATGAGGTCATAATATTATTATCACTACTAAAAGTGAACCAGAAAAAGTTTCAATATTGATTCTAATAACACAAAACTGCCATGCAGATGTTTTTTTAATTATTAACAGTCTTGCAAAAAAAAATAAAGAATCAAAATGGGTGTTATGACCTATTCAAGGCTCCAATTACCTTCATTCAAATATTACTATTTGCAAATATTATTTTGTTTGCCATTTAAAAAAAAAAATGTCTTTAACCAAAAGGCATAAACAAAAACATAAAGAAAAAAAGAAAGAAAAAAACTTAAAATTGACGGATAGATCTGAATTTGCTCTAGAGACTTAAACGTTGGAAATAAAAATTGGGTGTCTTATTTTTACCACTTTAATTATAAGTAAGGCCTTTTTGGATCCCCAATAGTTTTAGTGAGATTTTTTTATTTTTTAACTGTCATTGCTCAAAAATAATAATTAATTTCAATCATTTTAATAAATGTAATGAAATATTGATCTATTTAAGGCTTCAATTAATTCACACTAAATATTCTAATTTCAAGTATTATTTGTGTTTGCCATAGAAAACTTATTTGACCAAAAGGCATAAAAAAAACATGAACTAATAATAAAAACTTATAATCGACAGATCTGAAGTTGATCAAGAGATTTAAAAGTTGAAAGTAAAATAAATACATTTCAAAAATGACTTCTTTTTAACACTTTTATAAGTGGGGCCTTTTTGGGTCCCCAATCATTTTAGTGGGATTTTATTTTTTTCATTGCTCAAAAATGATTTAAAATCAATGTAATGAATGATTGATCTATTTAAGGCTCCAATTAATTCACATCAAATATTCCAATTTCAAGTATTATTTGTGTTTGCCATAGAACATTTTTCTGAGACCAAAAGGCATAAAACAAAAACATGAAAAAATTATAAAAACTTCTAAAGATTTAAACGTTGTAGGGAAGAAAAAAAAAGTGGGGCCTTTTTGAATTTATTATTTTTAAACTGTCATTGCTCAAAAATAATAATGAATCAAAATCAATGATATGAATTATTGACCTAATTAAAGCTCCAATTACATCACATCAAATATTCCACTTTAGAAATCATTTTTGGGGAAAATATTGCACATTTTGTGTTTCTGCCATTCAAAACAGGCTTTTGAGAAAAGAACTCAAAACACAAATTAAAAAAACTTTAAATCGACAGACCTGAATTTCATCTAGATTTAACCATTCAATAGAAAAATAAAAAATGCCTTTTTAAAAAAAATAATTATGACTGAATTATTGACTTATTTAAAGCTCCAATTACATCACATCAAATATTCCACTTTAAAAATATTTTTTGGGCAAATTACGGCATATTTTGTGTTTCTGTTTTGTGTTTACAAAACAAGACATAAAACAAATAAAACAACATTGAATTAACATACCTGAATTTTATCTAAAGATTTAAGCATTGAAGAGAAAAATACAAAAATGATGACTGAGACCAAAGTTGAGGAAAAAAGGATATATTTGTGTAGAAAAAGAAAGTACATCAGCTGCTTGTGTGCTGACATTGTTTTAGTAGTGGAAAACACTCCTGTTCTAGAAGGTTGATTGACAGCGTGATGGTCTTCCAGAGGGGGGGTCAGCGGCTGTCGTGGACCGCCTGCCTCCTGCTGACGGCGGCCTGGTCGTTTGCGGGCGTGAGTTTGTTTGTGACGCTGGCCAAACTCCTGAGCTGGCTGGAGTACCTCTACTACTTCTCCTACATCAAGCTGGCCGTCACGCTGGTCAAATACGTGCCGCAGGTGAGCCCCCGCCGCCGCTGTGTTTGGATCACGTGACGCTACCTCCACCTCCACCTCCACCCCCCCCCAGGCCGTCATGAACTACCGCAGGAAGAGCACGGAGGGCTGGAGCATCGGCAACGTGCTGCTGGACTTCAGCGGCGGCCTGCTGAGTATCTTGCAGATGGTGGTGGACGCTTACAACAACGGTAACAACCTTTGTCCTCGCCGCTTCCTTACCCTTTCTGATTTCTACTTCCTCGCCACTTCCTTACCCTTTCTGATTTCTACTTCCTCCCACTTCCCCTTTCTGACTTCTACTTCCTCCCACTTCCCCTTTCTGACTTCTACTTCCTCCCACTTCCCTTTTCTGACTTCTACTTCCTCCTACTTCCCCTTTCTGACTTCTACTTCCTCCCACTTCCCCTTTCTGACTTCTACTTCCTCCCACTTCCCCTTTCTGACTTCTACTTCCTCCCACTTCCCCTTTCTGACTTCTACTTCCTCCCACTTCCCCTTTGTGACTTCTACTTCCTCCCAGACGAATGGGGTCTGATATTAGGAGACCCCACCAAGTTCGGCCTGGGTGTGTTCTCGGTGGTGTTTGACGTGGTCTTCATGACGCAACACTACTGCCTGTACCGCCCGCCGCACTACCAGGAGATCTCCTCCTGACTGGGACCAGGAAACTCTCACGTTTGTAGTGCAGTTTTGTGATTTTCAAAATAAAAGTTTTCTAACGCTCGTGTTTCTCACGTGGACCATTTGTAAGTCTCATGGTGTGAACGCTCCAAACACTCACGCATGCTTTTCTACACCAACATTCATCTACCGTATTTTTTGGACTATAAGTGGCAGTTTTTTTCATAGTTTGACCGGGGGTGCGACTTATACTCGGGTGTGAAATGATGAACACATTAGCGTAAAATATCGTATAATATTATTGATGTCATTGACGTAAGAGACTAGACGTATAAGATTTCATGGGATTTAGCGATTAGGAGTGACAGTAAACGTATAGCATGTTCTATATGTTATAGTTATTTGAATGACTCTTACCATAATATGTTACGTTAACATACCAGTTGGTTATTTATGCCTCATATAACGTACACTTATTCAGCCTGTTGTTCACTATTCTTTAGACATTTTAAATTGCCTTTCAAATGTCTATTCTTGCTGTTGGCTTTTATCAAATACATTTCCCCCAAAAATGCGACTTATACTCCAGTGCCACTTATATATGTTGTTTTCCTTCTTTATTATGCATGTTCGGCCGCTGCGACTTATACTCCGGAGCGATTTATACTCCGAAAAATACGGTATTTGTTATTATTCTCCACATTTTGGCGCGCTCTACCTTCCACAGTTTTCACCCCATTCAAAGCGTTCCGACTTCAAACTGTTCAGCCTATTCGGAAATCGCGGGCTTTCCCCTTGACAAATTCCAAAAATTCCCAGAATTCCTGGTTTTCCAGGACATTTTTCCCATTCAAAATGAATTGGCCATTTTTCTAACTTCCACCATTTCCACATTTTTCAACCTATTCAAACCATTCCACCTTCAACACATTCCACTCATCTTGCTCATTCAAACTATCATTTTTCCAAATTAAAAAAAATTCCAGGATTTTCCAAAATTCCTGCTTTTCCAAAGCCCTATTTCCACCCTTTTTTCTGGCGACTACTCCTTCCACATTTATCCACGCACTTCAAGCGTTCCACCGTCAAAACATTCCTCTTAATCAGGACCAAAAAACAAAGTGGTTTTTTGAACTGGAAAAATTCCCGGTTTTCCCGAAATTCCAGGAATTCCATAATACCATTTCTCAATTCAACATGTTACTACTTCAACATTTCTCCACCGATTAGAAACATTTCAACACCAACCATTTCAACTCGTTCAGAACATTCAAGTTTGTTTTTTTACCATTTTCCAAAAAACTTCCACTTTTCCCAAAATTCCCAATTTTTTGGGAAATTCCCATTGAAATGAATGGAACATTCTTCAAAGTTCCACAACTCCCACATTTTTCCTCTGATTCAAACTGTTCCAACTTCCAAATATTCAGCCTGTTCAGGAATTGTGTGCTCTACTTCAACTATTCTAAAAAAATTCCCGCATTTCCCATAACTCCTTTTTTTGGGGGGGAATTTTCCCTCTTCAGAATGAATTGGCCATTTTTCAAACTTCCACCATTTCCACATTTTTCAACCTATTCAAACCATTCTGGAAATTTAAACTTCCCCTTTTCCAAGTTCAAAAAAATTCCAGGATTTTCCAGAATTCCTGCTTTTCCAAAGCCCTATTTCCACCCTTTTTTCTGGCGACTACCCCTTCCACATTTATCCACGCACTTCAAGCGTTCCACCGTCAAAACATTCCTCTTAATCAGGACCAAAAAACAAAGTTGTTTTTTGAACTGGAAAAATTCCCGGTTTTCCCGAAATTCCAGGAATTCCGTAATACCATTTCTCAATTCAACATGTTACTACTTCAACATTTCTCCACCGATTAGAAACATTTCAACACCAACCATTTCAACTCGTTCAGAACATTCAAGTTTGTTTTTTTACCATTTTCCAAAAAACTTCCACTTTTCCCAAAATTCCCAATTTTTGGGGAAATTCCCATTGAAATGAATGGAACATTCTTCAAAGTTCCACAACTCCCACATTTTTCCTCTGATTCAAACTGTTCCAACTTCCAAATATTCAGCCTGTTCAGGAATTGTGTGCTCTACTTCAACTATTCTAAAAAAATTCCCGCATTTCCCATAACTCCTTTTTTTGGGGGGGAATTTTCCCTCTTCAGAATGAATTGGCCATTTTTCAAACTTCCACCATTTCCACATTTTTCAACCTATTCAAACCATTCTGGAAATTTAAACTTCCCCTTTTCCAAGTTCAAAAAAATTCCAGGATTTTCCAGAATTCCTGCTTTTCCAAAGCCCTATTTCCACCCTTTTTTCTGGCGACTACCCCTTCCACATTTATCCACGCACTTCAAGCGTTCCACCGTCAAAACATTCCTCTTAATCAGGACCAAAAAACAAAGTTGTTTTTTGAACTGGAAAAATTCCCGGTTTTCCCGAAATTCCAGGAATTCCGTAATACCATTTCTCAATTCAACATGTTACTACTTCAACATTTCTCCACCGATTAGAAACATTTCAACACCAACCATTTCAACTCATTCAGAACATTCAAGTTTTTTGTTTTTTTACCATTTTCCAAAAAACTTCCACTTTTCCCAAAATTCCCAATTTTTTGGGACATTCCCATTGAAATGAATGGAACATTCTTCAAAGTTCCACAACTCCCACATTTTCATCTGATTCAAACTGTTCCAACTTCTAAATATTCAACTTGTTCAGTAATTGTGTGCTCTACTTCAACTATTCTAAAATATTTTCCCGCATTTCCCATAACTCCTTTTTTGGGGGGCATTTTCCCTGTTCAAAATGAATTGGCCATTTTTCAAACTTCCACCATTTCCACATTTTTCAACCTATTCAAACAATTCTGGAAATTTTAACTTCCCCTTTTCCAAGTTAAAAACAATTCCAGGATTTTCCAGAATTCCTGCTTTTCCAAAGCCCTATTTCCACCCTTTTTTCTGGCAACTACTCCTTCCACATTTTTCCACGCACTTCAAGCGTTCCACTGTCAAAACATTCCTCTTAATCAGGACCAAAAAACAAAGTGGTTTTTTGAACTGGAAAAATTCCCGGTTTTCCCGAAATTCCAGGAATTCCGTAACACCATTTCTCAATTCAACATGTTACTACTTCAACATTTCTCCACCGATTAGAAACATGTCAACACCAACAATTTCAACTCGTTCAGAACATTCAAGGTTTTTTTTTACCATTTTCCAAAAGTAAAAAAAACTTCCAAAATTCCCAATTTTTTGGGAAATTCCCATTGAAATGAATGTGACATTCTTCAAAGTTCCAAAACTCCCACATTTTTCATCTGATTCAAACTGTTCCAACTTCTAAATATTCAGCCTGTTCAAGAATTGTGTGCTCTACTTCAACTATTCTAAAAAAAATTCCCGCATTTCCCATAACTCCTTTTTTTGGGGGCAAATTCCCTCTTCAGAGTGAATTGGCCATTTTTCAAACTTCCACCATTTCCACATTTTTCAACCTATTCAAACCATTCCACCATTCTGGAAATCTAAACTTCCCCTTTTCCAAGTTAAAAACAATTCCAGGATTTTCCAGAATTCCTGCATCTCCAAAGCCCTATTTCCACCCTTTTTTCTGGCGACTACTCCTTCCACATTTTTCCACGCACTTCAAGCGTTCCACCGTCAAAACATTCCTCTTAATCAGGACCAAAAAACAAAGTTGTTTTTTGAAATGGAAAAACTCCCGGTTTTCCCGTAATACCATTTCTCAACTCAACATGTTACTACTTCAACATTTCTCCACTGATTAGAACAATGTCAACACCAACCATCTCAACTCATTCAGACCAAGTTTTTTTGACCATTTTCCATAAAATTTCCGCTTTTCCCAAAATTCCCAATTTTTGGGGAAATTCCCTTGAAATGAATGTGACATTCTTCAAATTTCCACAACTCCCACATTTTCATCTGATTCAAACTGTTCCAACTTCTAAATATTCAGCCTGTTCAGGAATTGTGTGCTCTACTTCAACAATAAATTAAAAATATTCCCAGATTTTCGATAATTCCTTTTTTTGGGGGCATTTTCATCATTCAAAATGAATTGGCCATTTTTCAAACTTCCACAATTCCCACATTCTGGAAATTCACACTACCCTTTTTCAAGTTAAAAAAAAATTTCAGATTTTCCCGAAAATCCTTAATACCATTTACTACTTCAACATTTACTACTTCAACATTTACTACTTCAACATTTACTACTTCAACATTTACTACTTCAACATTTACTACTTCAACAGGAATTGCCTCTTCTAGTTTTCATGAATTTTCTCATTCGCTTTTAATTTTGTCTAAAAAGTGCAAAGAAAATGGTGGTGTATGTTCTGTCACTTAACAGCATGGAGAATTAGTAACATGTTTATTTACTATTTACATATTTGTTATAAATATAGTACATGATTAACAGGAAGTGAGTTAGTTAAAAAACAAAGGGTGTGTGTGTTAGGGAGTGTACTTCACCACAACACGATGCTTTAGTTGTCATGATGGAAGATGGCGACCACAACCTGCTGATAGGCTCCTGTGCCATGCAGGGAATAATCCTTCATTCTTCACAATGTCCACAAGCATGCTGACCCCTGGTGGCGTTTGTGAGTACTGGAGCATATTGCAAGTTCAAATCCCTGACTTGAGCTGTAGCAACATTCTTACAAACTGCTTTGAAAAGAAAAAAAAAATCTCTTGCTTGTTGCGGCCCTCGGCGTCGTCACGTTGGCTCAGGCGCTGTCGTTGTTGATGATGATGAGGGCGGGGCTCTGCTCGGCCGCTCTGCTCTGCTGACTCGTCTCGCTTGCGCCCTGCTCGGCGAGATTGGCGAGGACGCGCGGCGTGTTGAGGTTGTAGACGCCGGGCTGGACGAAGCACGCTCGCAGCGTGAGACGCGTCACCTGGCGAGGGCTGAGCTGCAGCGTGTAGCGGCTCTGACCCACCCACGTGAAGGCGCTGTGGACCTCCGAGGCCTCAGAACTGGAAAAGTCGCCATTTAAAAAAAAAGGCAATTTTTTAGAGTGGAGCAGAAATAAGTAAAAGGTTAATTATCATTTACACTTTTGAACATTTAGGATTGTTAACATGTGACTAATAACCACGGCCTGCCTAGATAATACAACTAAGCAGCATTACATCTTCATCAAAAGTAGTCTTTGCAAACAATGACTTCCAACATGGTGGCGAGTGTGTGTTTATTTGTGTCACTTGTAACCCCGGCTAACCATATACTATTTTTGCTACCTAGTAGTACCTTCTAATGCTACTAGAAATGAGTCAAACTAGGACAGTTGCAGAAGAGATTACAAAATTTAAAAAAAGGTTGAAAGCGTCAGCTGTCATTCACATGCAGAGTTTCTTCCTGATGCTTTAATGACGGACACTATTTGACATTATTATAGTATTTGGAAGTAGTCGACCAGACTAAAAGAGGTCAAAGTGCACATCTCGCCCACCTGATGGTTTTATGCCTCAGGTCCACCACCACATCCACTTGAGTCCAGCAGCAGTTGGACAGAACCAAAGAAACAGGAACCACACAAATACTAGGAAGAGAAAACAACCATTAAAGGGGAAGTGCACTTTTGGGGGGAATTTTGCCCATCAAGAACACCTTTTTAGTTTTTCTGTGCATTGTAAATGGTAAATAAACATTAGCAAAAGTCAGCCAAGTCGTTTCTCACTCACACACCTCCATCATGGTTTTATATACACAACATAAGTATGTAAATAATTAGAGATGTCCGATAATATCGGCCTGGCGATGTTATCGGCCGATATATGCGTTAAAATGTAATATCGGAAATTATCGGTATCGTTTTTTTTATTATCAGTATTGTTGGTTTTTTTTGTTTGTTTTGTTTTTTTTATTAAATCAACATAAAAAACACAAGATACACTTACAATTAGTGCACCAAGCCAAAAAACCTCCCTCCCCCATTTACACTCATTCACACAAAAGGGTTGTTTCTTTCTGTTATTAATATTCTGCTTCCTACATTATATATCAATATATATCAATACAGTCTGCAAGGGATACAGTCCGTAAGCACACATGATTGTGCGTGCTGCTGCTCCACTAATAGTACTAACCTTTAACACTTCATTTTACTCATTTTCATTCATTACTAGTTTCTATGTAACTGTTTTTATATTGTTGTACTTTCTTTTTTATTCAAGAAAATGTTTTTAATTTAGTTATCTTATTTTACTCATTTTTTTAAAAAGTACCTTATCTTCACCATACCTGGTTGTCCAAATTAGGCATAATAATGTGTTAATTCCACGACTGCATATATCGGTTGATATCGGTATCGGTTGATATCGGCATCGGTAATTAAAGAGTTGGACAATATCGGAATATCGGATATCGGCAAAAAGCCATTATCGGACATCCCTATAAATAATGTGGTAACAGACACATTCATAATATTATTCATTCATTCATTATTCATAATACATTCAGCAGAGACTCCTCCCACCCCCACCGAGGACTATTTTCACTGCTGGACTCTAGAAAGAGGTTCCGCAGCCTCCGTAGCAGAACCTCCAGGTTGTGTAACAGCTTCTTCCCTCAGGCCATAAAACTCTTGAACGCATCATAATAATAAAAGTGCAATATATTTATCTGTACAGTAATCTATGTATTTATATCTGCACCTTACTGCTCCTTTATCCTGCACTACAAAGAGCTAATGCAACAACATTTCCTTCTCATCTGTACTGTAAAGTTCATATTTGAATGACAATAAAAAGAAGTCTAAGTCTAATAATATGTAATATTTACGTATTTTTAATCATTTTAAGCATACGGCAGCGCATTAATTTCACATTCGCTTTTCCCTTCAACAACAACACTGGTAAAGGACTTCATGAGAGCCGCCAAAGACTACTTTGGGACAAATGATGATCCAGAACCTGATCTTTTTGGGCCTGAATATAAGAAGGATGATCTACAAGTTTTAGAAGCTGTGTGCTAAACAGATGCAGCTTTAGTCAAACACTAAGCATCATGCAGCAGTAATGCTAAACAAGAAATGCAAACTAGGAACACAATAAAACAATCACTTACTGTACAACGTCTGCCAACTGATGGGATTTTTATATTTTCCTGTTTAGATGAAGAGTTATGCCTAATCCACATCAAGGGTTAAAAAAGGTGCAGCAAACAAGCGTCTTTTCATGTCTTTCTGGCCATCTAAGTCCAGGCTGAGTGTCAAAGTTGACCAACTTCTCGGTTTATGGCCACAACTTTCTACTATCCAGGTGAGAGGCATGATTTATTATCTACAATACCAATACAGAGGCCAGTCACTGGCCACAACCTTCTACTATCAAGGTGAGAGGCATGATTTATTATCTACAATACCAATATAAAGGCCAGTCACTGGCCACAACCTTCTACTATCCAGGTGAGAGGCATGATTTATTATCTACAATACCAATATAAAGGCCAGTCACTGGCCACAACCTTCTACTATCCAGGTGAGAGGCATGATTTATTATCTACAATACCAATATAAAGGCCAGTCACTGGCCACAACCTTCTACTATCCAGGTGAGAGGCATGATTTATTATCTACAATACCAATATAAAGGCCAGTCACTGGCCACAACCTTCTACTATCCAGGTGAGAGGCATGATTTATTATCTACAATACCAATATAAAGGCCAGTCACTGGCCACAACCTTCTACTATCCAGGTGAGAGGCATGATTTATTATCTACAATACCAATATAAAGGCCAGTCACTGGCCACAACCTTCTACTATCCAGGTGAGAGGCATGATTTATTATCTACAATACCAATACAAAGGCCAGTCACTGGCCACAACCTTCTACTATCCAGGTGAGAGGCATGATTTATTATCTACAATACCAATACAAAGGCCAGTCACTGGCCACAACCTTCTACTATCCAGGTGAGAGGCATGATTTATTATCTACAATACCAATACAAAGGCCAGTCACTGGCCACAACCTTCTACTATCCAGGTGAGAGGCATGATTTATTATCTACAATACCAATATAAAGGCCAGTCACTGGCCACAACTTTCTACTATCCAGGTGAGAGGCATGATTTATTATCTACAATACCAATATAAAGGCCAGTCACTGGCCACAACCTTCTACTATCCAGGTGAGAGGCATGATTTATTATCTACAATACCAATATAAAGGCCAGTCACTGGCCACAACTTTCTACTATCCAGGTGAGAGGCATGATTTATTATCTACAATACCAATACAAAGGCCAGTCACTGGCCACAACCTTCTACTATCCAGGTGAGGGGCATGATTTATTATCTACAATACCAATACAAAGGCCAGTCACTGGCTCAATATGTCAATGTAGCAGCATTAGCTTGTTAGCTTTCTGTGATCAATGCAACACTAAAAGTAGATTGTCTGCATTAGCGCTGGTAACAATATCGCTAATACTTGGTTAATATTCTGGTCGTGAGATGAATCGTAAATTACGACTTTAAGACACTACTTTTTCCTACACTTTGTACACTGCGGCTTATATGACAGTGCGGCTAATTTATGGATTTTTCCTCACTGATGGCCATAATACTTTTTTTTTTTTTTTTAAACAAACAAGCAAATACACTGAGGTGTTTTATTGTTTGTGCTATAGCGCCACCTTTTGGACGCATCCGCTCACTGCAGGTGCTGCAGTGCCTTTCCATTTAGTGCTTTCAACAACCGGAAGTAGAGTGCCGTTCAGTCTTCTAGCCATCCATTGCGTTTCTACTTGTGCAGATTCTTCATTCATCACTCCAAGCAACGTTTGTAAGTTTTACAATATAACTAAAACACTTATTTCTTACTAAAGCATCCCATGTGTGATGTCTGTTGGAGTTTTTTCATGCATATTTGTATCTACTATCGCAATGTGATGATGCTAGCGTCAGTAGCATTGGCTAATATGCTAACACATTTACAAGTGTCTGTGTTAGTATTATTAATTTACAATAGCATTCTTCTTGTATTGTCTCACTTTCATAAATTCACCAAAACGTCACCGTGGAGTTCTTGAGTCTGTTTAGCTGATTAGAGAGCTAGCTTCTGCAGTAGTAGGTCCATGACGAGGACTTCTGTTTTGTTTGATCAGCCGTTTTACTGGCACCGTTTGGAAACAATTAAGATATGTAAATAAACATTTTGTGTAAATAACTCATTTCACAACGTATATATCTGCGGTTTATAGTCCAGTGTGGCTAACTGTCAGAATAATTGTATGTAAGTTATCACAAAACTTTGTTGCCATGAGTTCCCGGCGAGAGGACAAAAGCTGTCTTTGATCTTACCAAACAAAAGGCTTGTAAAACTCCACTGTGTACGATGGGAAGCGACATGAAGGTGTCGGTTTCTTTGATCTATTGTGATCCACAGGAAGATCTTGTTTTGACCAGAGATCTACAAAGCAGAGAGGAAGCAGGACCTGACGCAAGCTCCAGGCATCTTTTCTTTGAACTGTTTTGTGACCGAGGGCAACAGCTGTTTACGACCCTCTCTCCCCTTAGAAACAGCTGTTGCCATGTAATCAGGGAAAGTCCAAATAAAAGAAGAGGCGTGCAATCCTTTCGTCAGAGCTTGGGACGACACTGTACAAGAGTACAGGTGTACGCGCTCTCCTTATTGAGCGAAATTGAATCCTGTCTCTGTTTAATACCTTGCTTCTTGCCTGATTAACAGATGTCATCTATGTTTGAACCTGACACTAACATATGGAAAAATATAATTTTTCCCTCAAATTTTGTGGGTGAGGCTTATATACGCGCTCTATTGTCCAGAAAATACAGTAAATGGATTATAGTTGGCGGTTTTTGGATGGATATTTAGAGGGCTTTGTGGGCAGAGTAGAGGAGCTCCATTGTTAGCTGTCTTATGCTAACATTCCTTGACAATTTAGAATGCATGAAAAAGAGAAAAACATGTGCTCTCGTCTTACAAAAAGATTGCAAATGACAGGAGAACTTCCCCTTTAACAAAGTAAGTTGTGTGTGTCACCTGTTGTGTTTGAAGGCGTGTGTGCACGTCTCAGGGTAGTGCATGTTGGTCTTGACCAGGCGGTACAGCTCTGCAGATGGCAACACGGCCGGAGGCGGCAGATCCGACTTGAACTTGAGCAGAACCATCTCTTGAGCTTCCTGCCACCACGACAACAACGCACTGCTTCACTTCTTTTCACACTTACAAGACATTGTTTGTGTCAAATGTGGCATTGAAAGTGGAGGACATGCGAGGGGGGTTTGTCTTACCTCTTTGGGTGTCAAAGACGTGGCCTCCTTGCCGACAGTCTGCAACGCCACGTGGAGCTGACCCTCCAGGATCAGCTGCTTGTTGTCCTCCACCACGTACGCCTGCAAGCGTGCGCACACACACACACGTTTGTTCTTCACGGGTCGCACCAGGCACCGACTTGTTTACCTTCCAGATGACGATGAGGTTGAGGTCCAGTTCGTTGCACTTCTTCACCATGTGAGCCACGTCGCACCTTTTGTCCTCGGCGGCGGCCAGACTGGAGTTCCTGGCGCCGGACGACGTCCTGGCTGACGAGGCTTCGACTTGCCGAGACTCGGAGCTCCAGCGGCATCGAAAAAAGAAGTCGCCGCAGGGCGTGGCTGAGCTGACGATCTGCACCGAGACCAGAAGAACGAAGAACACGGACAAAGTGAGCTTAGGGTGTCCAGGAATGTAAAAAGATGAGATGGCCGGCGTACCCGCTCATTGCCCAGGTTCAGGTCTGCAAAGGTGAAGAGCTTGACTGCATCTGAGGTAGCTGCTAGCACACAAACACGCACATTTAAAACGTCTGAAAGCAGGTGAAGGAGGTCCAAGGATGTGGCGGCGCACCTGGAGGTTGGCATGGCGTGGCCCTAAAACACAGCTTGGCTCGCTCTCTACTGCTGAGTTTGCAGTCTGGAGGACAAACAAGGTGAAGTGAGGTGTTTTAGTAGAACTTCATATCTATCTATAACCACATACAGTGAAACTCCTTAATGGCGGCCCCTCATTTAAACTGACCGACTGATAGTGAACTCTGCCGTTATCCCCAGGAAACCTTTGCATTTTACCTTACATTCCCGCATTTTCACTTTCATGGACAAAAACATCCTCTCAGCACAGCTTCCGGTCATCCTGTGGCCTGTAAGGTCAGGCCTTCAAAATAAAAGCCCACTAGTAAAATAACATGGTTGCACTTGAGTAGGCAGCCAGGTGTCTTTCCACCAGCACCAGGCAGTTTTAATTTCCATCCATTTTCTACCGCTTGTCCCTTTCGGGGTTACAGGGGGTGCTGGAGCCTGTCTTGTTGACTAAAAATGTTCGTCTTAATTACCGTGAACAGTGTTCATTTTGACAGAAATCTTTAATTTAGTTTTAGACTTAGACAAACTTCAATGATCCACACCAGACCTGGGCATTCTGCGGCCCGCGGGCCGCATCCGGCCCTTTGTGCGTCCCTGTCCGGCCCGCGTGAGGCCAATTATAAATTACAAAATAAATGTTAAAAAGTATCTATGTCGAGTGTGCAATACAACGGTGCTGCTTTTGTTTTGAAAATCGTTATTTGTATTACTTCCGTGTGGACGTATGGGTGTGCGTGATTGTGAGTGAATGTGAACAGCTGCAATCACAAAATAAAGTTGAAAAAACATCTATATCGTGCGCGCAATACAACTGTGCTGCTTTTATTTTGAAAAGTATTATTTATGGGCGTGTGTCCGTGTGTAACCTGCGAGTGAAGGTGCACATGCAGCGACAAGTGATGCACGGTTTACACCCGAGACGCTAAAAAGAGAAAAGTTGATGAAGAATGGCGTGTTTTCAACAAGACATGGACTGCCAAGCAACGTTCCCTCTAAGGTGCGTGCCTGCGCAATTGCGCACTGCTCAAGCGTCCTCTGCGCACAGCAAATATATGCCGCGCACCAAATCAAATCCCATCTGAATTCTAAACAAAATAAACATATTTATTCTATGTAATTTTGCAATGCAACTTTGAGTGACAGTGACAACAAGCGGCCCTAACGGTGTTCGTCAACACCGTTCAATTGAACACCGTTCAATTATTGTAACGTCTATCGAGATGCTTCGAGGACAGTAATTATATCCATCACTTTATTGAGTAAAACTGTTTATATTCGGACATAACCACACCAAAAACATGAGTAAAACAATTCTATCTCGAAAAACTAGTCATTTTCTGCCGTACAAACCAGGCCAAAAGCAACTTGTCATCTGTCACCAACACGCATAGCACTAAACCACTGGTGCGTTTATGGCCACACATAAAGTCGGACAACTCAAACACCACCCAAAGTTACACTATGACTCCTCAGTCATACGTGTGCTTATTTTACTGTCATTGATTGTTAATGTTAATTTATTTATATTAGTCATGGAATGCTGTTACACACACTATGTTGAAGTATTACTATTATTATTAATTATTATTATTATTATTTATCTTACGGTATATACCAAAAATAATATTGAGCAAAATTTAATTGAAATATTGTCGATGTGGCCCTCCAGCAGTGCTCGGGTTGCTCATGCGGCCCCCGGTAAAAATTAATTGCCCACCCCTGATCCACACAGTAGCTCAGTTACAAAGGATGGAAAGGATAATGCACACAAGGACACAAAAAGAGGGCGAAAACAAAAGGTATTAGGTAGACTAAAAATGTACCATAGTAGTAATATAAATAACGTATATGTAATATTTACATATTATACAGTATATAAAATATACAACCCATCCCAATTACCATGTACAGTATATGTAACAGCTGCAGCATAAAAAAAAAAAGAGTAAATCCAGC
Organism: Entelurus aequoreus; assembly: GCF_033978785.1. Classification (NCBI taxonomy): domain Eukaryota; kingdom Metazoa; phylum Chordata; class Actinopteri; order Syngnathiformes; family Syngnathidae; genus Entelurus; species Entelurus aequoreus. The sequence continues at coordinate 6,405,254 of NC_084757.1, read as the reverse complement.
AGAAAATATAAATTATAAACAAAGAGAGGTAGCTAACATAGAAGCTGTCTTTTAGTCATTTTCTTTTGATGAAAATGTATTTGAATTTCAGACATATTTTAGTCAACCAAACGGAGTTTTAGTCTAGTTTTAGTCAAATAAATTCCTCAACATTTTAGTCGAGGAAAATTACAGCAAATTTTCTCTACTGAAACATAAATGTATGATGGGTGGAGCGTTTTTGAAACCACTTTTATTAAGGTTATCTCAAGAACTCAATCACAGTAAGATCTGTCTGAGTCAGGGGAAAATAGGTTGTTGACCATAACTAAGACAAACATTTTTTGGTCAACAAAAATAACACTGGCACCAGGTTAATATTGACATGCTTTTATTTCGAGGCTACTTTGTACCAGACAGGAAGTCACTAAGTGCTTGACTATTTTGATAGTCGACTAGTCAGTCTATAATGCGTACACATGTTCAGTGGCTCTAATTTAGCCATTCACTTTTAAATTCAGCTTGAGATATTTTAGGCATGTGCTTACTAACGGCAAAGATGACTAGTTTGTTCAAATATATGTGTATATACTGTTACAAACATTTGAATAACTATTCAACTTTTGTCAAATTAAAAGTAAGGACAGGAAAAGTGAAAAATAAAACAAGTATGTTTTTTCATGCAAAAATAAAAAAGGATAGTAGCAATAACAACAAACGATAAAACAACAAAACTAACTTGATCAAAAAGAAACAAGCATTTTGTGGTGAAGCTGCAAACTGATATATATTATTGATTATTGCTTAACTCCTGATATTTTTATCACTCTAATAGACTCAATGCATATACCGCTCAGGTGCTGAGAGCGATGCTCAAAGTCAGGCGTCTTTCTTTGTTTGAAGTGAGACACCAACAAACGCGATAATAAACATGGCTGTCAAACGCCGGTGACGGCGAAGAAGAAAAAAACCTCAGGCTCTTGCGGTTATTTACTGTATTAATAAAAAACTTGACGTGCAGCCCTAGTTGTCGGTGACAAGTTTTATTGTCGACAAATCGTTGCACTCCTACTGTGTGCACACGTTCGTGCTGTTTAATTAGACTAGTTATTAGTTTTGTTTCTTAGCGATGATAAGGACGTTAAAACGAGAACACACTTATACGGCTAAAAAATGTAATGTTGACAAAAGCAGTGGACCGTGTATGTCGACCTGGATTTACAAAACCCAAAACCAGTGAAGTTGGCACGTTGTGTAAATGGTAAATAAATACAGAATACAAAATTCTACTTTCCATCAGTCCATCTTAGATGAGCTCGGGCCCAGCCAAACGTTTCTGGGTGTTGTTGATAAATGGCTTTGGCTTTGCATAGTAGAGTTTTAACTTGCACTTACAGATGTAGCGACCAACTGTAGTTACTGACAGTGGGTTTCTGAAGTGTTCCTGAGCCCATGTGGTGATATCCTTTACACACTGATGTCGGTTTTCGGTGCAGTACCGCTTGAGTGATCGAAGGTCACGGGCATTCAATGTTGGTTTTCGTCCTTGCCGCTTATGTGCAGTGATTTCTCCAGATTGTCTGAACCTTTTGATGATATTACGGAGCATAGATGGTGAAATCCCTAAATTCCTTGCAATAACTGCTTGAGAAATGTTGTTTTTAAACAATTCATTTGTTGACAAAGTGGTGACCCTCGCCCCGTCCTTGTTTGTGAATGACTGAGCATTTCATGGCAGCTGCTTTTATACCCAATCATGGCACCCACCTGTTCCCAATTAGCCTGTTCACCTGTGGGATGTTCCAAATAAGTCTTTGATGAGCATTCCTCAACTTTCTCACTCTTTTTTGACACTTGTGCCAGCTTTTTTGAAACATGTTGCAGGCATCATGGGGACGGCGTGGCGCGGTTGGGAGAGCGGCCATGCCAGCAACCTGAGGGCTCCTGGTTCGATCCCCACCTTCTACCAACCTCGTTACGCCCATTATGTCCTTGAGCAAGACACGTCACCCTTGCTCCTGATGAGTCGCGGTTAGGGCCTTGCATGGCAGCTCCCGCCGTTAGTGTGTGAATGTGTGTGTGAATGGGTGAATGTGGAAATAGTGTCAAAGAGCTTTGAGTACCTTGAAGGTAGAAAAGCGCTATACAAGTATAACCCATTTACCATTTATCACATTCCAAATGAGCTAACATTTGCAAATAATTAGTGTTTACCAGTTGGAATGTTAAATATCTTGTCTTTGCAGTCTATTCAATTGAATATAAGTTGAAAAGGATTTGTTGTATTCTCTTTTTATTTACCATTTACACAACATGACAACTTCACTGCTTTTGTAGTTTGTAAGCGGGTGCTTTTTTAGTGATAAGAAGAACATAGTGGAACTGGACTTTGTTATTTTGTCGACAGCTAAGTTATTCTCAAACTGTTAACAACACTTCCCGATTCATGGACGAATAAACGGGCAGTGCTATTATGATCCATTCCTGTACCTGCACATTTATCCAGTTCCTCGCCAAAAAGTAAAGCATCCTTCCCTGCATCCCACCCCCCCTCCCCCACTACAAAATTGAGAAAGATGAGCGCACGCACCGTTCTCCTTGGCGGGGTTGATGCACTTGTGCAGGCGCCAGCGTTGACTGCTGCTGGACACCTGGACGATGTGGAACTCACGGACGCCAGCTTCACTCTGAGAGGCAAAGACGGACATCAGTGGAGGAGCTAGCGTTAGCCATAGGGCGACCAGACGGTGGGCGGGACCCTCACCGTGTTAATGTTCTCCACGTCGATGAACACCAGCGTCCCGCCGTCCTCGTCCGGGCCGCGCTGGGGAGGGACGCTGCTGCAGCAGGCCGACGCTTGCACGCTGAGAGAGCGACTGCCGCATATGAACACCGTGTGACGCAGCACGCGGTGACTGAAGGAGGAAGTACACGTTAACCGACTTCCTGTTTCCGCGAGCCGACCTGACCTTTTAGATGGTTGCTGCTGGTGTGACGTCCAGTGAGGTTCTACCTGATCTTGGTCCCTTTCTCTGGGCTCTCGTAGTAAAACAGGAAGTTGATCTCATGAACGCCTTCCTGGTCTGGGCCTCGGAGCCAGAGAGGAAGCTGCGTGGACTCGCCCGGGTGCAGTATGCCGCCGTTTATGGGAATATCCACCACGTTGGACAGCGGGCTAAAATCTTCCGCTGAGACCAGCGTCTCAGACGCCCCGGAGGATCCAGGGGGCGTGGCTATTGTTTTGTAGGCGGAGCAGTTTTCAGCTGAGTTTGGACTAAGGGGCGTGACGGGCGTCGTGGCCTGACTGCCGAAGGTGAAGAAATCGGGATGTGTGGACGCCACGCGCAGGCCGCAGAGTGTCACGCCGCTGACGTTGCAGAACTCCACGTACGCCTTTCTGATCTCGCCGCACAGCAGAGCAGTGGGAAACTGGAGGAAGAAGACCTGACACATGCACGCGTCACATACTGATGGACGGTCAGAGAAGGTGAGTCACAGGAGTAAACTGGTACCTCCATCAGGGCCATTGGCGGAGTGATGATGGGATCAAGGCGTAGGTCTGGTCCGTGTCGCACAAACATCTTGTCTTCTTTGGTCTGATTGAGTCGCGGGCCCTGGATCTTCAGGTCCTGCTTTCCTCGGACGACCATCACCTCAGACTTCTGGTGCCCTGCAAGCGAGGCCGTGGCGAGTGTTATGCGACTGGTGGCGGACTAACGAGCCGGTGACATGTGCTCACGTTACCGTCGGCAGCCGTGTCTCCAGAGGACGCGGCGGCCAGGTCGTAGACCACGCCCACAATGTTCAGTTGGCCCGTCCTGTGCGGCAGCAGCCTGAGCCGAGCCTGAGGTCGAAGGTCAAACTAACTGTTAATAGTCATGTTCACGATGCTAACGCTGCTAGCGTCTTGTAGGAGTGACAACCCACCATTTTGGTTTCCTCTGGACCCAAATGAAAGTCTGGGATGGTCTCAGTGGTGACGACGTTGTCTCCCTGTGACGCCTGCAGATGCAAAAACAGATTGAATATGATTCTTTTAAAGGAGAGAAAGGTGTGCAGACGCCGCACCTCCTGAGCCAACGTCCCCTCATTGGTGATGAACTCCCCTGATGAGTCTTCAGTTCTCTCGCTCTCATGTTGGAACCTCCAGAGGAGCGAGAGGCACGACAGCGACAGAGGAACCTTTAGCGGGTTCCTGAACATCACCTCCACGATGATTGGCTCTGCAAAAGGACAGACAGGAAGTAGGTGGCACCTTTAATGCCATCAACTTCATCCCTGGAACTGTGTGCAGACGGGCTCGCACCTTCCACCACGGCCAGCGGGTGGTGCAGGTTGTCCGTCTGGCTGTTCAGGTAGCACTGGCTGGGCTGGAAGTTCGGCGGAACCACGCCTCGGTTGGCGGCGGCCGCCAGCTGCTCCTCCAGCTTGCACCACATGGCCGCCAGGTCCGGGTCGTACTCCTGGTCCAGGGACACGTGAGTGGCGGCCTGCTTTTCCCCTGCACACGCCACAATCACAACGGAGTGTGAGATCCCTGTAGATTCCCTCCAGCTGGAGGCGTGGCATGAGCACAGTACCCTCAGCGAGGCGGCGCTCGTGGCCAAAGTAGACCCGTGTGGCAGAGCTGTGGATGCAGGGCAGCGGCAGCTGAGGCAGATTGACTTCACTTCTGCTGATCACACTCTAGAAGACACACAAGCAAACTGATGGTTTCCTTTGTGATACACATCAGGAAAAGTCCATTTAGGCCTAGTTCACACTGTAGGTCCATTTTTGTGCCCATATCTTACTTGTATTGGATTTTTCATGTCAATGTGAACACTGCAATTTTGAATGTTTCCAATCCGACCCAGGCCTCTTTCGTATGTGGGTATAAATCTGACAGGTTTGTGAACGCTCCGCTCGCATTCATCTGACCAATACGTCATCAAGCAGCAATAAGAATCATAATTCTTCGCCAAAATAGACAGGTGAGAAAATAATAGTTGACAAATTAGGAGAGAACAGGCAACAAATTAGGAGAGAACAGGCAAAAATATTGTTTTAGGAACTGACGTCAATGTTCCAGCAGCTCGCCCACACGCTCTTCGGAGCCGACATCAAAGTAAATGTTCCGCAAACTGCGAGAGTCAAAATGCTTGTCCTCTTCATTTTCTACGCCAGGGGTGTCCAAATGTTTGGACTTGGGGGCCGCGTTGGACTAAAAAACTGCAGACTGCATGCATATATAAAGCCTATACATATATATGTGTCCACATTATATTGATATAAAGGATATATAATTCATACCAGGGTGTACCCCTGCGTTTCGCCCGAATGCAGCTGAGATAGGCTCCAGCACCCCCTACGACCCCGAAAGGGACAAGCGGTAGAAAACGGATGGATATTAAAAGTATGTGAAAGTTGGACTCCTACCTTGTTTACATCCGTGACAACCTCCTTCAAGTTTTGTAATCAATCAGAAATATCAAGCAGCTGAAAAGTGCCAAACATAGATAAGTGTGGACTTGTGCATTTTTTCCACCATGCATTGTAATGGATTTAATGCGTGTAATTTTTCATTGTTTATGGTCCTTAAACATTTTTATAATAATCACAAAGTTCAGTGAGCAGCTCGTGTTATGTGTGACCATGTGTGTTGACGTTTTTTGCTGGTTGCATTTGTTGTCATTGTTGCGCCATGAGTGGGGAAGGTTGTTTGGATTAGGTCAGGGGTCACCAACCTTTTTGAAAGCAAGAGCTACTTCTTGGGTAGTGATTAATGCGAAGGGCTACCAGTTTGATATACATTTAAATAAATTGCAAGAAATAGCCAATTTGCTCAATTTACCTTTAACTCTATGTTATTATTAATAATTAATTATATTTACACTTAATTGAACGGTTTAAAAGAGGAAAAAACACGAAAAAAATTACAATTAAATTTTGAAACATAGTTTATCTTCAATTTCGACTCTTTAAAATTCAAAATTCAACCGAAAAAACGAAGAGAGAAACTAGCTAATTTGAATCTTTTTGAAAAAATTAAAAAAATAATTTATGGAACATCATTAGTAATTTTTCCTGATTAAGATTAATTTTAGAATTTTGATGACATGTTTTAAATAGGTTAAAATCCAATCTGTACTTTGTTAGAATATATAACAAATTGGACCAAGCTATATTTCTAACAAAGACAAATCATTATTTCTTCTAGATTTTCCAGAACAAAAATTTTAAAAGAAATTCAAAAGACTTTGAAATAAGATTAAAATTTGATTCTACAGATTTTCTAGATTTGCCAGAATAATTTTTTTGAATTTTAATCATAAGTTTGAAGAAATATTTCACAAATATTCTTCGTCGAAAAAACAGAAGCTAAAATTAAGAATTAAATTAAAATTTATTTATTATTCTTTACAATAAAAAAAATTAATTTACTTGAACATTGATTTAAATTGTCAGGAAAGAAGAGGAAGGAATTTAAAAGGTAAAAAGGTATATGTGTTTAAAAATCCTAAAATCATTTTTAAGGTTGTATTTTTTCTCTAAAATTGTCTTTCTGAAAGTTATAAGAAGCAAAGTAAAAAAAAATAATGAATTTATTTAAACAAGTGAAGACCAAGTCTTTAAAATATTTTCTTGGATTTTCAAATTCTATTTGAGTTTTGTCTCTCTTAGAATTAAAAATGTCGGGCAAAGCGAGACCAACTTGCTAGTAAATAAATCAAATTTAAAAAATAGAGGCAGCTCACTGGTAAGTGCTGCTATTTGAGCTATTTTTAGAACAGGCCAGCGGGCTACTCATCTGGTCCTTACGGGCTACCTGGTGCCCGCGGGCACCGCGTTGGTGACCCCTGGATTAGGTCATACAATTAATTGCCCTGCTATTTTCACGTCAATCCACAATTCATGGTCTTTCACCTGATTTACTGACACTGTCTGCCAGTTAGCGACATATTTGCAGCAAACAGGTAGTCAGATATTTAAAATGAACTTGGAAACACCCTTATTAAACTTGCGACATCTCACGGGCCAAACGTGGCCAGTGTTTTGGTGCAATAATTCAGTTCAGAAAAGGTGGACTTTGATTGCACAGAATCTTTGAAATTGCCGAGACTAAGACACACTAAACTTGGAGCCATGTTTACTTCCGTAAACACTACAGCATGTACGAGGACGTTAAGGCTGCATGTGGGTCAGTTTGCATTCACATTAGACCTCGCTTTTTTGGGGGAATTTGACAAAAAAATCCAAATTGGACATTCTACCCTGCAGTGTGACGGTAGCCTACCACTGCAAAAAACATGCAGTTTTTAGTCAAGAAGCACAGATCTTTTTAGGCACTATACCACTGTATTTGTACGGAGGTTGTCACCTTGTAAACGTAGAGATACTCTCGGAGGAAGGCGCCCTGCTGCGTGGCCGTCTGCCTGCTGTCGTTGACCAGGATCTGCTTGAAGGCGGCCACAGCCTTCTCCGGTTGGCCGAGAGTGAAGGACTGCCGGCCGATGGTGAAGTTGATGTGGTCCTCTGCCAAGGACCAGGACCTGCCCTTGTAGACCTGCATGGCCTGACAGTAGCAGCGCAGCGCGTGCCTCTTCTGCAAACAACAAGTCAAGTCTTCTTCTTTGGACACGTAGGTGTGGCGTCGCATGGACTTACCTGGCCCGCTTTGCTGAAGCGGTGGCCCGCCAGGATCATGTGGAAGGCAAACTTGCGCAGCATCCGAGTCCGCATGTTAATGAAGCAGTGGGCCGCCTGCTCTAGGAGCAGAGCGCTGCGCAGGTCGGAATCCTGGATGGGAACAGTCAAGGCGGGATTTTAACAACAGTGTCTGATAGCACCAGAGTCGAGCAGGTTCCCTCACCTCACTGGTCATTTTGATGAGCAACGTCGCAGCTTCCGAGTATTTGCCTTGACTCTTCAATATCTCTGCGCTGAGGAGAGCGCAGCGCTCGGCCAGCACCATGTTCCTGTGAGGGTGACATGAGAAGGTGCTGTCAAATGCACACGATGGCAGCAAAATGACATGGTTCTGCTGATCAGAGCTCATGTTTGCCATCTTTAAATGTACACCGCTTTCTAAAAGGATTTGATACATTTTTTACATGAGGGTCGATACCTGCAGACGTCTCTATAGGTCTGGATGGCCGTGTCCATGTAATGTGCAGGATATGGCCGGGGGGCTCCGGCCTGAAGAAATGCTGACACTGCAGCCATTTCCTAAAGGGGAGATGAAAAAAAGGAAAATAAAAAGGTAGTAATTAGGGATGAGGAGATATGCCCGAAAATTTGTATTGTGATATATATTGCAGCCTCCTGCGATAACGATACATATTCATCCATCCATCCATTTTCTACCGCTTGCCCCTTTCAGGGTCGTGGGGGGCTGGAGCCTATCCTAGCTGCACTATTTAGAGTCATTTATGTAGTCATTTCAAAACAGGTTACAAAGGCTCCTAGTTTGGATGCTGATGTATGCAGTAAGCCATTGCGTCATTTCCAGTTATTCTATTTTCTCAAAACTATTATTAGTCTACTTGTTAATTTACTGTTAATAGTTTGTTACGTTCGTTGTAACATTTTTCTATCTACACTTCTGTTCAAATGAAATAAACATTTGTTCTTCTGTTTGGATACTTAAGGCGATACTACACATTTGGGTACGGATCCAATACCAAATAGTTACGTGGCAGTATTGGTCATACCAATGCTGATACGGACACTTAAAATGTTCAAGATCTTTGAATCATTCAATTTTTAGTCACAATTATAATCATACAAAAACACAAAATTGCAATGTAGCAATATCAATTAAATATTTCAATGATTTCCTACTATTGGCTCTTATGACAAAGGGGTCATATGATTTTTTCCTACATTTAAAACACATCCTTGTGGTCTACATAACACGTAATGGTGGGTCTTTGGTCAAAAGTTTCCATATATAATGTTTTACAGATCATTTTCAGGTCACTTTTTGACCATCTCTTCAGTATGCGCTGTTTTGTGGGCGGCCCTATTGACGTCTTCTCCCCGCCATCTTTGTTGTAGTCTTTAACGCTTCCATAGCGAGTCTACAGACAGATTAAGTTCGAACTTTACGGTACTTTGTATTAGAAATGGCAACAGCGAAGGATGCATGTGGGTCAGTTTATGTTTTGGTCATTGAATTGTTTTCATAAATGGAAATTGAAAAACAAAACAACCGGTATATTTTAATTTAATTAAAAAATGGTGTTGAGAAGCAATAACTACCGTAATTTCCGGACTATAAGCCGCTACTTTTTCCCCTCGTTATGGTCCCTGCGGCTTATACAAGGGTGCGGCTTATTTACGGCCTGTTCTTCTCCGACACCGACGAAGAGGATTTCGGTGGTTTTAGTACGCAGGAGGAAGACGATGACACAATGATTAAAGACTGACTTTTCATATACCGGTAGGCTGGTTATTTTGATAACGTACAGGCGAGCACTTTGTATTAATTTGCACCGTTGTATTATTTGTACTCTGCACGAATGCTGTTCGCCATGTCAAAGATGTGAAAGTTTGATTGAATGATTGAAAGATTTATTGTTAATAAATGGGACGCTTTGCGTTCCCAAACAGTCATCTCTGTCCCGACAATCCCCTCCGTGGTAGCAGGAACCCCTATATACTACGCTAATTACACATCAAAACCCTGCGGCTTATAGTCGGGTGCGGCTTATATATGGAGCAATCTGTATTTTCCCCTAAATTTAGCTGGTGCGGCTTATAGTCAGGTGCGGCTTATAGTCCGGAGATTACGGTATATATAAAAAATGGTTTGATTTGTATTTTATGCAATAAAAGAAAGATGACGATCCCCAATAAACAAACGGTTGGGGATGTAATCACGCACAATAGTCCTGCACAGTCTGCGGTCATGTTTTTAAAATCCACATTTCCAGTGTCGGAATAGGAAACACATCCGTTTTGGTCTGTTTTCAGTTTCTGTTGATATGTGCGTAGATATTTCTGTAGATGTCAGTCCTCGTTATGCCATGTCTAAAATATGTTCTGTGTAGGGCTCCAAAGAGAGGCACACGGGTACCATAGTAATTATTAAAATGTATTTTTTTAATAAAACTTCCGGTGTCTGCAAATGACAAAACATCTGTTTTGGTCTGGTTTTCTGTTCCTTTTTACTGAGAATTTTCATTTGACTTTCCAAAATATAAAGTTTTTATATTTTGTTATTACTTTTCAACACCAAAAAAAGAAAAACGCTTTGTTTTTCAATTTTCATTTTTGTATTTTTAAAACAAAATTCAGATAAACCAGTTTTTTCATTTCCATTGATGAAGTGAAAATTCAATGACCAAAGCATACACTGACTCATGTGCATGTACGAGCCAGTTAGTCCAACAACAAAAGGATGGACAAGAAGAAGAAGCTCATTGACTGCAACATGGGACTACAATGACGGACTCGGACTAAATCTCTACCATATATGGAAATATCTACTGATGTTACACTTGAGAAAAGCCGCTCGTTTGGAGGAAGTATGAAGGAAGGTAAGATGGATTTATAAATATCTCCGCCATGCCACTACAGTTTGATTTCAAATTGTTGGGACTTATGCAGATCCCAAATACACAAACAAATAAGAAAAGTTGGTTTTGCATAATAGGTTCCCTTTAGAGCAGTGGTCCCCAACCACCGGGCCGTAGATCGATTGATACCGGGCCGCACAAGAAATGTACAAAAAAATAAAAAACAATTTTAAACTTCTTTTTTTAATTTTTTTACTAAATCAACATAAAAAACACAAGATACACTTACAATTAGTGCACCAAGCCAAAAAACCTCCCTCCCCCATTTACACTCATTCACACAAAAGGGTTGTTTCTTTCTGTTATTAATATTCTGGTTCCTACATTATATATCAATATATATCAATACAGTCTGCAGGGATACAGTCCGTAAGCACACATTTTTTAGGACAAAAAAATAAATAAATAAAACATTTTCAAGCGTTGACCGGTCCGCAGTTACAAAAAGGTTGGGGACCACTGCTTTAAAGTATCCGGGGATTTATTTCTTGAGTTTATAAACAACTACAATCACAAGAAAATATTGTTTTTGATAATAAAAAATATCGATTAACCACTGTAGCATAGACCAATTGATGCTTGGCATCGTTACTGTTGATATTTGTATCGATCTGCCCACCTTTGTTGACGTTCAAGAGCTCGAGCTTGCGGTTTGCAGTTAGCATATCCTTGTAAAGTGTGTAGTGTAGCATGTTCAGCTATTACATGTCCTCCAGGGATGATATTTGAAAGAATCGTGGTTTATTTGCCGTCAGGGAGACGAGCATTACCGACTTAGAAGTGGCTTTGCGCTGTGGAGGGAAGTTAGCCGCGAGCTAGAACGCTACATTGCTTTGAGGACGCGTTTGTTCGCTTGTTGCTGTCAAATTTGCAGACACAGCTAGAATGTGTCATCAACATGCATTATCAAATATCATGATATTACCATAGTATTAAATAGGGATGTCCAATAATGGCTTTTTGCCGATATCCGATATTCCGATATTGTCCAACTCTTTAATTACCGATACCGATATCAACCGATACCGATATCAACCGATATATGCAGTCGTGGAATTAACACATTATTATGCCTAATTTGGACAACCATGTATGGTGAAGATAAGGTACTTTTTTTTTTTTAAATAATAAAATAAGATAACTAAATTAAAAACATTTTCTTGAATAAAAAAGAAAGTAAAACAATATAAAAACAGTTACATAGAAACTAGTAATTAATGAAAATGAGTAAAATTAACTGTTAAAGGTTAGTACTATTAGTGGACC
>NC_084757.1:6340947-6388447 GCF_033978785.1 Entelurus aequoreus | reverse complement strand
TAGGATTCCAACACGGAGAAAGGGATCTTGGCAGTTCTCGGAAGCGGAACATAATAGAAGATGATTTCAAACAAAGTGATTTTAGAGAACCCAACCTTGGCTCTTGGGAGAATGGGATTTTTAAAGAGAGCTCTGACAGAAGAGGGGGATCACGGGGAAAACAGTGTCTTGGAGAAGACAATCTTGAGGGGAAATGATCTGAGGAGAAGATGATGTTGGGGGAGAATTATTAAGGCGTAAAGTGGGTGAGTAGAAAGACAAAGTGTTGTTCCTGGTAAGGCAACAACTGCTGCGTGGTGTGTTTGTGGAGATGGTGCAGTCCACGTGGTTCACTCACAAACCACTCGAAGACGCAACAACCTCATGGAATTGTGAGGGATCCGACTTGGAGTTCTACGTGGGATCTAAAAGTGCAGAAGGCTCTACAGCAGGGGTGTCCAAACCTTTTCCACCGAGGGCCGCACGCTAAATAATCAAAGCATGCGGGGGCCATTTTGATCTTTTTTAGTTTCAAAACCAATACAATATTTTTTTATTTTTTTTTACTTTTTTGCTTGCCCTCAAAGTCATGTTTTTTTTTAATGAATGCTTTTAATCCCTTTTTTAAATGCAAAAACACAAAATGTGTAACATTTCCCCACAAAAAAATTCCAAGTGAAATATTCAACAATATATTCAAGTAGTTGAAGTAGCTGGCGCTTTAAAAATATCCATAAATTGTAACATTAATTTTAGATCATTATTTTTTGAGCAATGACATTTAAATGAAAAAAATACCACTAAAATGATTGGGGATCCAAAATGGCCCCACTCATAAAAGGGAGCGCTTAAAGGCCTACTGAAAGCCACTACTAGCGACCACGCAGTCTGATAGTTTATATATCAATGATGAAATCTTAACATTGCAACACATGCCAATACGGCCGGGTTAACTTATAAAGTGACATTTAAAATTTCCCGGGAAATATCCGGCTGAAACGTCGCGGTATGATGACGTATGCGCGTGACCAAGTCAGAGTAACGGAAGTTATGGTACCCCGTAGAATCCTATACAAAAAGCTCTGTTTTCATTTCATAATTCCACAGTATTCTGGACATCTTTTGCAATTTGTTTAATGAACAATGAAGGCTGCAAAGAAGACAGTTGTAGGTGGGATCGGTGTATTAGCAGCGGACTACAGCAACACAACCAGGAGGACTTTGTTGGAGAACAGACGCGCTAGCCGCCGACCTCACCTTGACTTCCTACGTCTCCGGGCCGCCAAACGCATCGGGTGAAGTCCTTCGTCCTTCTGCCGATCGCTGGAACGCAGGTGAGCACGGGTGTTGATGAGCAGATGAGGGCTGGCTGGCGTAGGTGGAGAGCTAATGTTTTTAGCATAGCTCTGTGCGGTCCGGTTGCTAAGTTAGCTTCAATGGCGTCGTTAGCACAGCATTGTTAACCTTCGCCAGCCTGGAAAGCATTAACCGTGTATTTACATGTCCACGGTTTAATAGTATTGTTGATTTTCTATCTATCCTTCCAGTCAGGGGTTTATTTGTTTTGTTTCTATATGCAGTTAAAGCACGATGCTATCACGTTAGCTCGTAGCTAAAGCATTTCGCCGATGTATTGTCGTGGAGATAAAAGGCACTGAATGTCCATTTCACGTTCTCGACTCTCATTTTCAAGAGGATATAGTATCCCAGGTGGTTTAAAATACAAATCCGTGATCCACAATAGAAAAAGGAGAGTGTGGAATCCAATGAGCCAGCTTGTACCTAAGTTACGGTCAGAGTGAAAAAAGATACGTCCATCACTGCCTCTCAAGTCCTTCACTGTAACGTTCCTCATTTACGAATCTTTCATCCTCGCTCAAATTAATGGGGTAATCGTCACTTTCTCGGTCCGAATCTCTCTCGCTCCATTGTAAACAACGGGGAATTGTGAGGAATACTAGCTCCTGTGACGTCACGCTACTTCCGCTACAGGCAAGGCTTTTTTTTATCAGCGAGCAAAAGATGCAAACTTTATCGTCGATTTTCTCTACTAAATCCTTTCAGCAAAAATATGGCAATATCGCGAAATGATCAAGTATGACACATAGAATGGATCTGCTATTCCCGTTTAAATTTTAAAAAATCATTTCAGTAGGCCTTTAAGAGTTGAGATTATATATCCGTTGATTATAAGTTTGTATCTATTATGTTTTTTTGTTTGTTTTGTGCCCTTTTTGTCAACCAAAAAACACGTAAAATTTGCAACATTTTCCCCCAAAAAATAATTTTAAGTGGAATTTTTGATGTAAAATAATTCATTAGGTCAATAATTCATAATAAGATTGATTTTGCCTCATTGTTTTTGAGCAATAAGAGCGTTAAAGAAAAAAACAGCCTGCATGTCAGCTTTGTGTTATTAGAGCCAACATTGCAAATGTTCTTGTTACATTTCATGGTTTTTTTAAAGAGTATTTTTAGAATGTGCCGCTAAAACATTAGCTGCGGGCTGCAAATGGCCCTAGGGCCGTACTTTGGACACCACTGCACAGTGAAGTGATGGGAGGGGGAAAAAAGGAAGGTTTGCAAGGTTCCACCACCCAGAGGAAGCGGGTCTACATGTAGCCACAGAGCCAGCAGGCGACGGGCGGTACCTGTGAAGTGCTTGGAGGTGCAGACCTCTTCTAGAGTGTCTCTCCAGGCACTGTACCAGGGGGCGCTAGCTTTAAGACAGTGATCTGACAGGTGGAAGCAGAGAGCCAGATGATGTTAGCATTGCGACATCCCCTTTCCATGCATGACACCTCCGTCAAGCAGCATGAGCAGTCATTCATTCATCAGCATGGGTCAGTCCACTCATATCAACATTTAGTCAAGGGACTACTTTATGGTCATTTTACGGGTGGTTGTGAGGTTACTTGAGTTATAAAGGGGAACTGGACTTTTTGCCTATCATTCAATATCTCGAGGTAAAACAAGAACATGTCTTCCATTTTTAAACTTGTAAACAAACACTAGCAAAAGTCAGCTAACAATGGAAGTAATTGGATTCATGACATCATAGAGCACATAAAGCCCTCTTTAAAAACATCCCAAAACCGCCAACAAAACTCCATTTACATCTTGTGACCTAAATATTAACCAAGTATTATCAATATTGTTATTAAAAGCTCTAAAGTTAAGGGACTACTTTTAGAGACACAACTTGCTCATGCAGCTACATTGACATATTGAGCCAGTGAGCTGCTGCATCGCCTCTGAGTTGGTGAAACTTAATTGTAGATAATGAAACATGCCTCTCACCTGGATAGTAGAAGGCTGTGGCCACAAACCAAGACGTTGGTTAACTTTGACAACCAATTTATACCCGAAGATGGTGAGAAAGACACGTAAAAATGCCACTTTTTTTTTTTTTATAAAAGGATTATGATGAATTAATCTAAATGGGAACACATAAAGATCCCATCAGTCAGCATCCCAGTGAGAGCAGACATTGTACAGTAAGTGTTTTACTATGCTCATAGATTGTATATCTTGTTTAGCATAATAATAATAATAATAATAAGAGTAAAAAAAAAGTAATGATTAATAAATACAATTTTAAAAAAATTATAGTAAAAAAAAAAAATATATTTACATATATACTTACATCATGTATATATTACATGTTATTATGAATGTTACTACATGACATATATACTTACATCATGTATATATGACATGTTATTATGAATGTTACTACATGACATATATACTTACATCATGTATATATTACATGTTATTATGAATGTTACTACATGACATATATACTTACAGCATGTATATATTACATGTTATTATGAATGTTACGACATTACATATATACTTACAGCATGTATATAAAACAATGATGGAGGCTTTTGGATGTTTTTTCGAGCGCTTTAACGGCGGAATAGAGCCAATCCCGAATAGCTATATTGGTAGCTGACTTTTACTAGAGTTTATTTACGAGTTAGAATGCCTAAAAAAAGAACATATGTGTTCTCGTCTTACATAGGATTGTGAATGATAGGCAAAATTCCCCAAAAAGTGCAGATCCTTTTAAGAGGCTGCTAGATTGGCATCCTTCTCCTTGCATGCACCTTCAGCAGCTTTGACATGTGCTGGTGTTAGCAGGATGGTGGAAGGTCTGACCTCCAGGGGAGGGCAAGGAAGCATCAGGACCCGAATGCTTGATCACTGCGGTCAAATAGTCTGAATGTGATCTCTGAACTTCCTCATGTTTTAGCTGAGCAACATCACAGAACCACAATTTGTTAGCAACGCTGTTATCGTCTGCTACTTCAACTAGGAAGGAGACATTTTGTGCTAACAAGCAATACTCAGACAATCTACTTGAAGTGGTTGAGAAGCACCCCAGTAACACTGCACAGGTGAGTTCTTACCGTTGAAGCTGAGGTCATAGTCCCCGGCTGTGACGGTGGCGGACACAGCGCCCTCCTGTGGCTGGCAGGATAACACCACCTCATTGAGCCGGCGCCGCCGGGCGGGGCTGAGGTTGCCGGACGGCGTGCTGGCGCTGGTCACCACGTTGTTGACACAGATGCGCAGGTTTTTCACCACCTGCAGCTGGTTGTTAGGATCCCGGATGTGGCCTGTGCGAAGAATCAAACACTAAATGATCATTCCATTTAAAACAACTCAAACTTAATATCCATTCTACCCTGGTGACTACAGTATGTTGACATACCACTAATACATTTGCTGGTACCAAGAGGACACACACACACACACACAGTACACACAACTGTCACTTATTGCTCTTCTCAAGGAGCAGCGAGTCCATCGACAAGCATCGAGAATCTCATATGTGACGTCAGAAAAAAGATCATTTGTATTTCTCAACATATTTGTTTTGCTTGTCATGTTTTTTTGCACATTATACGCAGATGACAGATGACTTGTTGAGGTGTCTGAAGTGTGCTATTTGTTTTTTTATTGCTACGCAGCATATTCTAGAAATAACATTTCAACGACTCAGAACATTATGAGAAAGTATTCAGGCCACGCCCAAAAATCCAAGAAAATTGGCATCTCCAAACTAAAACAGGAGTGTATTTTTTAAGTTAAGGCCAGTGTTAGCATGCTAACGAACAAAGCTAAGGCCGGAGTTAGCATGCTAACAAACAAAGCTAAGGCCGGAGTTAGCATGCTAACAAACAAAGCTAAGGTTAGTGTTAGCATGCTAACAAACAAAGCTAATGCCGGTGTTAGCATGCAAACAAACAAAGCTAAGGCCGGAGTTAGCATTCTAACAAACAAAGCTAAGGTTAGTGTTAGCATGCTAACAAACAAAGCTAATGCCGGTGTTAGCATACTAACAAACAAAGCTAAGGTTAGTGTTAGCATGCTAACAAACAAAACTAATGCCGGTGTTAGCATGCTAACAAACAAAGCTAAGGCCTGTGTTAGCATGCTAACAAACAAAGCTAATGCCGGTGTTAGCATGCTAACAAACAAAGCTAATGCCGGTGTTAGCATGCTAACAAACAAAGCTAAGGTCAGTTTTAGCATGCTAACAGACAGAGTGAGGTGTTCAGGTAGCAGACACCTGCTGTCAAAGTTAGCTGCCTAGTCAAGTTAGCATCCTATAGCTGCCTAGTCAAGTTAGCTGCCTAGTCAAGTTAGCAGCCTAGTCAAGTTAGCTGCCTAGTCAAGTTAGCAGCAATGTCAGCGGGCTCCGGGCGACAGGCACCTCGCAGCAGTCCGCCCTCCGGACGCCGACAGCGCCGCTAAAGAGTCGCTCGTACCTTCGGAAGTGATCCGGCAGAAAGGCCGCAGCAGTTGGGCAAAAGTGAGGTTGTTCCTGCGAGTCACTGCCTCCGCCTGGCCGCTGCACAGGACGGCCACCATGGGCACGAAGGAGTCCTGGACCAGCTCCTGCACCGACTGAACACACTGGGCCATGACGTCACCTCACCTCACCTCACACACAACAGATCCAGGCTAATGTCTCTTAGGGTTAGGGGGCACCAGGCTAATGTCTCTTAGGGGGCACCAGGCGTCACGTCGCGGACAACAAGTGCAGCTGTGTGCGGTGGACGGCGGCCATGTTGGCTAGGCAGCACACTTCCGGTATGACTGAGTGGTCACGTGACGCGTGTGTCACAACACTTCCTTACAGCGAAGATGAGCATTTTAGCCTATGGCTTTGCACTTTGTTTATTTTATATATATATATATATATATATATATATATATATTTTTTTTTTTTTTTTTTTTTTTATTTATTTATTTATATTTTTTTTTGCACTTATTTTGATTGTTTCTTGTCTGTTTGTAAATGTTTAAATTTATAAATAAAAGTTTTTTTTTAAAAAAGGGAAAAAAAAGAAGATGAGCATTTTGAATTAAAACAAGAACTTTCGTATTAGCTCATTTTCTGTAATTATGTTTAAATACTGATGATCTACTTTGATCAGAAGCATTTAAGTCCCATCTTAAAACTCATTTGTATACTCCAGCCTTTAAATAGACCCCCATTTTTTAGACCAGTTGATCTGCCGTCTCTCTTTTCTGCTAAAGGGGAGGCACAGATTAGGTGACCACAGATGATGCGCTAGCTGTCCAAAGTCGGGACCCAGGGTGGACCACTCATCTGTGCATCAGTTGGGGACGTCTCTGCACTGCTGACCTGTCTCCACTCAAGATGATCTCCTGCTGGTCCCACTATGGACTGGACTCTCACTATTATGTTAGATCCACTATGGACTGGACTCTCACTATTATGTTAGATCCACTATGGACTGGACTCTCACTATTATGTTAGATCCACTATGGACTGGACTCTCACTATTATGTTAGATCCACTATGGACTGGACTCTCACACTATTATGTTAGATCCACTATGGACTGGACTCTCACACTATTATGTTAGATCCACTATGGACTGGACTCTCACACTATTATGTTAGATCCACTATGGACTGGACTCTCACTATTATGTTAGATCCACTATGGACTGGACTCTCTCACTATTATGTTAGATCCACTATGGACTGGACTCTCACACTATTGTTAGATCCACTATGGACTGGACTCTCACACTATTATGTTAGATCCACTATGGACTGGACTCTCACTATTATGTTAGATCCACTATGGACTGGACTCTCTCACTATTATGTTAGATCCACTATGGACTGGACTCTCACACTATTATGTTAGATCCACTATGGACTGGACTCTCACACTATTATGTTAGATTCACTATGGACGGGACTCTCACACTATTATGTTAGATCCACTATGGACTGGACTCTCACTATTATGTTAGATCCACTATGGACTGGACTCTCACTATTATGTTGGATCCACTATGGACTGGACTCTCACACTATTATGTTAGATCCACTATGGACTGGACTCTCACTATTATGTTAGATCCACTATGGACTGGACTCTCACACTATTATGTTAGATCCACTATGGACTGGACTCTCACTATTATGTTAGATCCACTATGGACTGGACTCTCACACTATTATGTTAGATCCACTATGTACTGGACTCTCACACTATTATGTTAGATCCACTATGGACTGGACTCTCACTATTATGTTAGATCCACTATGGACTGGACTCTCACACTATTATGTTAGATCCACTATGGACTGGACTCTCACACTATTATGTTAAATCCACTATGGACTGGACTCTCACTATTATGTTAGATCCACTATGGACTGGACTCTCACACTATTATGTTAGATCCACTATGGACTGGACACTCACTATTAACTAGATCCACTACGGACTGGACTCTCACACTATGAACTAGATCCTTGTGCAGCCCTTTGAGACACTCATGATTTAGGGCTCTATAAGTAAACATTGATTGATTGATGGTTGTCCTCTCATGTCAATCCATTGACCATCCTATTTGGAAAAAGCATGTTTTTTTTCAATAGGATATAAAATAATCAGTTCCAGGGTGAAGATGTGGCCATCATAAAAGTTTTACTGTACAGGGAATGTTTTAATTTACACTTCAATGTTCTTTAGTTTCACACAATTGTAAAAAGAGGCGTTGTAGTAATAACAGAATCAAATGTTAACTTAGTTAAGAAGTGAGGACATGTGTGGTGAGTGCATTTGTGTCTTTGATACGAAAGCTTTTTTTTTCTTTTACACAGAATTTTTTGCGTTTTTATTCTGCAAAGTGATTTTTTTTTTTTCATCAATTTATGCTGATCATTCATTGAATTTAGATTTTTGAGCAAAATGGGTATGTTTAAAAAACGGTTTGTTAAAGTACTGTGTTTTAAACTGAATAGAGTAAAAATTTAGTGTACTTTTTTTTTTTTTTTTTTTAAGTATAAAAATTCAGTGTAAAAAAATTAAGTGCAGAAAAATGTGAAAAAAAACTCAAGACTCACTGCTTGTAAATTAATACTTAAGCCAGGGGTCCCCAAACTTTTTGACTCGCGGGCCGCATTGGGTTAAGAAAATTTGGCCGGAGGCCGGGCTCTCTCTCTCTCTCTGTGTGTGTGTGTGTTTGTGTGTGTGTGTGTGTGTGTGTGTGTGTGTGTGTGTGTATATGTGTGTGTGTGTGTATTCCTCACAAATTAATTGAGCGCGATGACGTCACGTTATTTATGAGAAAATGCATTTTTGGACAATATCATTTGTCTGAGCAGCTAGGAGACCCCGAGAGTAATAAGCGGTAGAAAATGGATTAGAAAGGACAAATAAATTTAAAAATTTTTTTTATTTTTTTAGCTAGACTTCCCGTGGGCCGGATTTTGGACGCTGGCCGGGCCGTAGTTTGGGGACCCCTGACTTAAGCAATCTCAGAACCAGCCAATGAGGTGCTTCAGTCTTAAATTACCAGAAGTGCATCTTGAGTTTTGAAGCAACAAATATTTCTGCACTCAAGTGTTTTTACAGTTTTGGTTTTTTTTACATTACATTTTTTTCAATGAAATTGTAAGCAAAAAAATAAGTTCACAAAATTCAAATGCAAAAAGTCAGTTACAAAAATTCAGTGTCAAGAAAAAAGAAGGATGGTCCCTGACATCACGTCGCCAATGCAAAGTATCAAACATGGCGTGAATGCATGCCTTCTGTTGACAAGAACAACGACATCTTGGACAGTCAGTCAAGTTGGTGCTCTTTCAGCTTGTCAGTCAGCAGGTTATTTTATGTTACGCAAAATACGACGAGCGTGGGTGGTCTTCAGGGCCCCGAGAGCCCCCTCCAGCACGGAGATGAAGTGCAGGAGGGTGCTGAGGTCCACCTGAAGAACCCTGCTGCTGTGTTCCGTGCAGGAACCGCGTCTGCGTGTCAGGAGCAGCCTGGTGGTCAACATGGGCGCCACCATCTGGTGGAGGGAGCGACTCGCCAACTGGGCAGAAGGGGAGTGCGAAAGTATGACACTGACCTGCGTCAATATTGCTGACTTAAAGTCGTTTTTCAATACACACCTGTACATCCAGTCTCCACTCCATGTTATGGTAAGCGGGCAAGTTGGAAGGAACCAGACTCAACATGCTGCGGATCTCATTCTGATTCTGCTGGTACATCTGTCAAAGCAACCAATCAACATATATAGTCCAACTCGACCTATGTCGGCCTACAAAAAGCATTGTGCAGAAAGAAATACCTGCAGGAGAGTCTGGCTGAGGTCGTCACCAAAGTCCAGAGCCAGCACTGAGTCCAAAAAATCCACCTCAGAAAGCTAAACATAGAAATAAAACACATTGAGCCAAGTGGTCTATGCAGTGTAAAGTGCTGAGGTGTCACCATGTGTTTGGAGCTCTCAGTCATGAGGAACATGAGGCCCTCCACGCCGTGCTGCACCATCTCCACGGGCACAGACAGTTTCCCTGCAAGTAGTAGAGCATTGTGGCTAAAGAGCATACCACTCTCGTCTCTCCTTTAATCATGTGCTTTGTGGGACGTGTGCGGACAAAAGACAGATCTTTGTTTTGTCTACAACAGTGTTTGTCAACCACCGTGCACTCAAAGGAAGACATGAAACTGCTACAGGAAAACTCCAAAATAAGAGCGCAAGACAAGAACTAAAGCACCACACGCAGGAAAACACCAAAATAAGAGCGCAAGACAAGAACTAAAGCACCACATGCAGGAAAACACCAAAATAAGAGCGCAAGACAAGAACTAAAGCACCACATGCAGGAAAACACCAAAATAAGAGCGCAAGACAAGAACTAAAGCACCACATGCAGGAAAACACCAAAATAAGAGCGCAAGACAAGAACTAAAGCACCACATGCAGGAAAACACCAAAATAAGAGCGCAAGACAAGAACTAAAGCACTACACACAGGAAAACACCAAAATAAGAGCGGAAGACAAGAACTAAAGCACTACACACAGGAAAACACCAAAATAAGAGCGGAAGACAAGAACTAAAGCACCACACACAGGAAAACACCAAAATAAGAGCGGAAGACAAGAGCTAAAGCATTAAACACAGGAAAACACCAAAATAAGAGCGGAAGACAAGAACTAAAGCATTACACACAGGAAAACACCAAAATAAGAGCAGAAGACAAGAACTAAAGCACTACACACAGGAAAACACCAAAATAAGAGCGGAAGACAAGAACTAAAGCACCACACACAGGAAAACACCAAAATAAGAGCACAAGACAAGAACTAAAGCACTACACACAGGAAAACACCAAAATAAGAGCACAAGACAAGAACTAAAGCACTACACACAGGAAAACACCAAAATAAGAGCGGAAGACAAGAACTAAAGCACTACACACAGGAAAACACCAAAATAAGAGCGGAAGACAAGAACTAAAGCACTACACACAGGAAAACACCAAAATAAGAGCGGAAGACAAGAACTAAAGCACCACACACAGGAAAACACCAAAATAAGAGCGGAAGACAAGAACTAAAGCACTACACACAGGAAAACACCAAAATAAGAGCGGAAGACAAGAACTAAAGCACTACACACAGGGAAACACCAAAATAAGAGCGGAAGACAAGAACTAAAGCACTACACACAGGAAAACACCAAAATAAGAGCGGAAGACAAGAACTAAAGCACCACACACAGGAAAACACCAAAATAAGAGCGGAAGACAAGAACTAAAGCACCACACACAGGAAAACACCAAAATAAGAGCGGAAGACAAGACCTAAAGCATTAAACACAGGAAAACACCAAAATAAGAGCGGAAGACAAGAACTAAAGCATTACACACAGGAAAACACCAAAATAAGAGCGGAAGACAAGAACTAAAGCACTACACACAGGAAAACACCAAAATAAGAGCGGAAGACAAGAACTAAAGCACCACACACAGGAAAACACCAAAATAAGAGCACAAGACAAGAACTAAAGCACTACACACAGGAAAACACCAAAATAAGAGCACAAGACAAGAACTAAAGCACTACACACAGGAAAACACCAAAATAAGAGCGGAAGACAAGAACTAAAGCACTACACACAGGAAAACACCAAAATAAGAGCGGAAGACAAGAACTAAAGCACTACACACAGGAAAACACCAAAATAAGAGCGGAAGACAAGAACTAAAGCACCACACACAGGAAAACACCAAAATAAGAGCGGAAGACAAGAACTAAAGCACTACACACAGGAAAACACCAAAATAAGAGCGGACGACAAGAACTAAAGCACTACACACAGGGAAACACCA
This sequence comes from Entelurus aequoreus, assembly GCF_033978785.1. Classification (NCBI taxonomy): domain Eukaryota; kingdom Metazoa; phylum Chordata; class Actinopteri; order Syngnathiformes; family Syngnathidae; genus Entelurus; species Entelurus aequoreus. Next base: position 6,376,781 of record NC_084757.1, on the reverse strand, counting down.
AAATAAGAGCGGAAGACAAGAACTAAAGCACTACACACAGGAAAACACCAAAATAAGAGCGGAAGACAAGAACTAAAGCACTACACACAGGAAAACACCAAAATAAGAGCGGAAGACAAGAACTAAAGCATTACACACAGGAAAACACCAAAATAAGAGCGGAAGACAAGAACTAAAGCATTACACACAAGAAAACACCAAAATAAGAGCGGAAGACAAGAACTAAAGCACCACACGCAGGAAAATACCAAAATAAGAGCGGAAGACAAGAACTAAAGCACTACACACAGGAAAACACCAAAATAAGAGCGGAAGACAAGAACTAAAGCACCACACGCAGGAAAACACCAAAATAAGAGCGGAAGACAAGAACTAAAGCACCACACACAGGAAAACACCAAAATAAGAGCGGAAGACAAGAACTAAAGCACCACACACAGGAAAACACCAAAATAAGAGCGGAAGACAAGAACTAAAGCACCACACACAGGAAAACACCAAAATAAGAGCGGAAGACAAGAACTAAAGCATTACACACAGGAAAACACCAAAATAAGAGCGGAAGACAAGAACTAAAGCACTACACACAGGAAAACACCAAAATAAGAGCGGAAGACAAGAACTAAAGCACCACACACAGGAAAACACCAAAATAAGAGCACAAGACAAGAACTAAAGCACTACACACAGGAAAACACCAAAATAAGAGCACAAGACAAGAACTAAAGCACTACACACAGGAAAACACCAAAATAAGAGCGGAAGACAAGAACTAAAGCACTACACACAGGAAAACACCAAAATAAGAGCGGAAGACAAGAACTAAAGCACTACACACAGGAAAACACCAAAATAAGAGCGGAAGACAAGAACTAAAGCACCACACACAGGAAAACACCAAAATAAGAGCGGAAGACAAGAACTAAAGCACTACACACAGGAAAACACCAAAATAAGAGCAGAAGACAAGAACTAAAGCACTACACACAGGGAAACACCAAAATAAGAGCGGAAGACAAGAACTAAAGCACTACACACAGGAAAACACCAAAATAAGAGCGGAAGACAAGAACTAAAGCACTACACACAGGAAAACACCAAAATAAGAGCGGAAGACAAGAACTAAAGCATTACACACAGGAAAACACCAAAATAAGAGCGGAAGACAAGAACTAAAGCACCACACACAGGAAAACACCAAAATAAGAGCACAAGACAAGAACTAAAGCACCACACACAGGAAAACACCAAAATAAGAGCACAAGACAAGAACTAAAGCACTACACACAGGAAAACACCAAAATAAGAGCGGAAGACAAGAACTAAAGCACTACACACAGGAAAACACCAAAATAAGAGCGGAAGACAAGAACTAAAGCACTACACACAGGAAAACACCAAAATAAGAGCGGAAGACAAGAACTAAAGCACCACACACAGGAAAACACCAAAATAAGAGCGGAAGACAAGAACTAAAGCACTACACACAGGAAAACACCAAAATAAGAGCGGACGACAAGAACTAAAGCACTACACACAGGGAAACACCAAAATAAGAGCGGAAGACAAGAACTAAAGCACTACACACAGGAAAACACCAAAATAAGAGCGGAAGACAAGAACTAAAGCACTACACACAGGAAAACACCAAAATAAGAGCGGAAGACAAGAACTAAAGCATTACACACAGGAAAACACCAAAATAAGAGCGGAAGACAAGAACTAAAGCATTACACACAAGAAAACACCAAAATAAGAGCGGAAGACAAGAACTAAAGCACCACACGCAGGAAAATACCAAAATAAGAGCGGAAGACAAGAACTAAAGCACTACACACAGGAAAACACCAAAATAAGAGCGGAAGACAAGAACTAAAGCACCACACGCAGGAAAACACCAAAATAAGAGCGGAAGACAAGAACTAAAGCACCACACACAGGAAAACACCAAAATAAGAGCGGAAGACAAGAACTAAAGCACCACACACAGGAAAACACCAAAATAAGAGCGGAAGACAAGAACTAAAGCACCACACACAGGAAAACACCAAAATAAGAGCGGAAGACAAGAACTAAAGCATTACACACAGGAAAACACCAAAATAAGAGCGGAAGACAAGAACTAAAGCACTACACACAGGAAAACACCAAAATAAGAGCGGAAGACAAGAACTAAAGCACCACACACAGGAAAACACCAAAATAAGAGCACAAGACAAGAACTAAAGCACTACACACAGGAAAACACCAAAATAAGAGCACAAGACAAGAACTAAAGCACTACACACAGGGAAACACCAAAATAAGAGCGGAAGACAAGAACTAAAGCACTACACACAGGAAAACACCAAAATAAGAGCGGAAGACAAGAACTAAAGCACTACACACAGGAAAACACCAAAATAAGAGCGGAAGACAAGAACTAAAGCATTACACACAGGAAAACACCAAAATAAGAGCGGAAGACAAGAACTAAAGCATTACACACAAGAAAACACCAAAATAAGAGCGGAAGACAAGAACTAAAGCACCACACGCAGGAAAATACCAAAATAAGAGCGCAAGACAAGAACTAAAGCACTACACACAGGAAAACACCAAAATAAGAGCGGAAGACAAGAACTAAAGCACTACACACAGGAAAACACCAAAATAAGAGCGCAAGACAAGAACTAAAGCACCACACGCAGGAAAACACCAAAATAAGAGCGGAAGACAAGAACTAAAGCACCACACACAGGAAAACACCAAAATAAGAGCGGAAGACAAGAACTAAAGCACTACACACAGGAAAACACCAAAATAAGAGCGCAAGACAAGAACTAAAGCACCACACACAGGAAAACACCAAAATAAGAGCGGAAGACAAGAACTAAAGCACCACACGCAGGAAAACACCAAAATAAGAGCGCAAGACAAGAACTAAAGCACCACACGCAGGAAAACACCAAAATAAGAGCGCAAGACAAGAACTAAAGCACCACACACAGGAAAATGATTCCCGGGCGCGGCGCCGCTGCTGCCCACTGCTCCCCAAGGGGATGGGTCAAATGCAGAGGACAAATTTCACCACATCTAGTGTGTGTGTGACAATCATTGGTACTTTAATCTTTAATCTTTAAAAAACACCAACTAACTCAAAATAATGCACAAGGACCTGGTGGAGTTTCATTTTATAACGTTTTTTGCTGGTGGTGTGCCTCCGTATTTTTAAATGAAAAAAATGTGCCTTGACTCAAAAAAGGTTGAAAAACACTGCTCTACAACATCATTCTCATTGTCATTCCCACACGTATAAATATCATCAATCATTCCCACATGTATAAACATCATCAATCATTCTCACATGTATAAACATCATCAATCATTCCCACATGTATAAACATCATCAATCATTCCCACATGTATAAACATCATCAATCATTCTCACATGTATAAACATCATCAATCATTCCCACATGTATAAACATCATCAATCATTCCCACATGTATAAACATCATCAATCATTCCCACATGTATAAACATCATCAATCATTCCCACATGTATAAACATCATCAATCATTCCCACATGTATAAACATCATCAATCATTCCCACATGTATAAACATCATCAATCATTCCCACATGTATAAACATCATCAATCATTCCCACATGTATAAACATCATCAAGCATTCCCACATGTATAAACATCATCAATCATTCCCACATGTATAAACATCATCAATCATTCCCACATGTATAAACATCATCAAGCATTCCCACATGTATAAACATCATCAAGCATTCCCACATGTATAAACATAATCAATCATTCCCACATGTATAAACATCATCAATCATTCCCACATGTATAAACATCATCAATCATTCCCACATGTATAAACATCATCAATCATTCCCACATGTATAAACATCATCAATCATTCCCACATGTATAAACATCATCAAGCATTCCCACATGTATAAACATAATCAATCATTCCCACATGTATAAACATCATCAATCATTCCCACATGTATAAACATCATCAATCATTCCCACATGTATAAACATCATCAATCATTCCCACATGTATAAACATCATCAATCATTCCCACATGTATAAACATCATCAATCATTCCCACATGTATAAACATCATCAATCATTCCCACATGTATAAACATCATCAATCATTCCCACATGTATAAACATCATCAAGCATTCCCACATGTATAAACATCATCAATCATTCCCACATGTATAAACATCATCAAGCATTCCCACATGTATAAACATCATCAATCATTCCCACATGTATAAACATCATCAATCATTCCCACATGTATAAACATCATCAATCATTCCCACATGTATAAACATCATCAAGCATTCCCACATGTATAAACATCATCAATCATTCCCACAGGTATAAACATCATCAAGCATTCCCACATGTATAAACATCATCAATCATTCCCACATGTATAAACATCATCAATCATTCCCACATGTATAAACATCATCAATCATTCCCACATGTATAAACATCATCAATCATTCCCACATGTATAAACATCATCAATCATTCCCACATGTATAAACATCATCAAGCATTCCCACATGTATAAACATCATCAATCATTCCCACAGGTATAAACATCATCAAGCATTCCCACATGTATAAACATCATCAATCATTCCCACAGGTATAAACATCATCAAGCATTCCCACATGTATAAACATCATCAAACACAGTCAATATCAATGCTTACTGGCAGCTCCCTCATAGATTTTTGGGCTAGCTCCTTTCCTCAGGAATTCCAAAGCGATGCGGCCAAACTCTCCAACAACTGACAAGACAAACAAATATAAGGTTTAAATGTATTATTTTTTCCAAAAAGACAGACATGATCAATTTGATCTGCTGCTTCTCCTGCCAACATGGCGGCGTAAACAAATGTAGTCACGTGATGCCCGTAGCTAGCATCTTTAAAGAAATAATTAGCTTTTTAATACTTTTATTTACGAGAAAAGAAGAACAAAAACTAAACGACAATCACAACACAACACAATACTACACACTACAACATTTTAAAAAAGTAACTAAGCTGTATTTCTGCTATGCTATGACTCAGCACTTCCGGTCACAGCCGCCGATGAGCTGAATTGTGCAAGCAAGACTCGCCTGCTGCGTCCACTTCGTGCAGGAAGCTGAGATGTTCCTTGTGTTCTTCACACAAAACCAGCAGCATTTTCACTCCCACGTCTTCCTGCAGCAATCCTCTACGCACATTTATTTCCCGCACTTCAACCGGAAAAAGTCCCGTGCTTTTCTTTCTTCTTCTACGCTGGCGTCTGCAGCAGATGTCTCTTACTTTGTGGCTTTACTGCCGCCCCCTGGTGGTAGTTAAAAGCATAGACATGTGCTAAGGGTACGCAGCATGGCGCTACTGCCTACTGGCGCTGACGAGACGCGGGGCCGCCATCTTGGAGTGGTGATCCGCTCCACTCAGTGCAACTCATTTGGCAGGAGCAATGAACTGTCAATGAACTGTAATTCATCTGACCTCACTGAATACCACTGATTTTCACGCGCTTTTGTGTCATACGTGTAGCTATGATAAAGGACACATGTTTTATTATTCATAGTTAGCTTAACAGTAATAGAATATTCTTATATGCTATAAGTGACCAGACGTCCCAGATCAAAACTGGGAATATAATCCCAGACAAGGGTCAGCTATTTTTAAGTTGAAGAAACAATATAATTAGGTTATATACACATGCTACATAAACAATGTATGAATACATTAGATATCTATATATCTTATAGACTGTATCTCTGTTGCTGCAGCAGCAGAGTTTATTCTGTCTTGACACTTTGTATTGATATTTTATATTACATTCTTCCCTTAAATGATCATGTTTACACTGATTGTTTTAGATGTATTTTTTATGAATGTCGCTTTGGATAAAAGCGTCTGCCAAATACTTCAACATAAACATAAACACCTAAAAGTCTTTATATCAGCTAAAACCACCAATCTGTTTCACTGGATTCAGAATAAAAGCAAATTCTGTCTTACCCAACAATGTTAGTATTTGAATATTGTTACTTGAAGACTTATTCCTGGTTACAATTATACTGTTAAGAAAGTATTGTCTTATACTTTGCCTAAAATGAGAATGCATCATAATCAGTGGCGGCTGGTGAATTTTGTTTAAGGTGTCACAATCATTTTTTTCAACTTTATGTTATTCAAGTATAACATTTTTAAATGTAATTAATTTAATTGACAATAAATTCTATTATGGTCATACTCTTGTTTGCTAGCGGCTAGGATTTCAGTACTATTGAAGATCTTTGCTCCTTCTCAACTCTGTGCTAATATTCTTTTCACAAAATACAACCAATAGTACGTTAATGTTAAATCTTACTTGTGAAAAGTAATACCCCGATTCCTATTTTCAACAGTCCGCTCATTTGAGCAGGAAAACGCTGAACACCATCTTTGTTTTCTACCTGTCAACTGTCAGTTTAGTATCTTTGTTTTCTCCCTGTCAACTGTCAGTTTAGCATCTTTGTTTTCTACCTGTCAACTGTCAGTTTAGCATCTTTGTTTTCTACCTGTCAACTGTCAGTTTAGCATCTTTGTTTTCTACCTGTCAACTGTCAGTTTAGCATCTTTGTTTTCTACCTGTCAACTGTCAGTTTAGCATCTTTGTTTTCTACCTGTCAACTGTCAGTTTAGCATCTTTGTTTTCTACCTGTCAACTGTCAGTTTAGGCTGCTCGCCGGCTCCTCATCACCACTTCAAGATGGCGGCCCAATTTTTTCGCGTCACAGCAGCCCATACTGCGTCTACTTATAAGATGTCTATAGTTAAAAGTGTCAAAATAACTATTGCGCAGTACTGTGGAGGTTTTCAGACCAAATAAGATCAAGTAAATAAATACATTTATACATAAATACATACAAATACTATTAATGCCAGGGTAGAGTCTGCATTCGTGAAATTGATATTTTTCAGTTCTCTTGTATGTTTGTGTTTTAGTTATTAGAGACAGGTGGCCTTGGAAGCAAAATGATTTCAAGTGTTTCTTGATTTTATTTAGTTATTTTACACTATTTTGTTGTATTGACTAGTATTTAGTACAATTGTATGTAAGGCAGAGGCCGCCCAGTGTATGTGGGTGTTGAAATTGTGTTTTTGTTTTGTTTGTCAATGCGTGGTGCAATGGTGTGTGTGATATGCGTTATTAATTGCTCATTTTTTGGTTTTTCATCGTCTTACTTGTGTCGCTGTACGTAGACATGGCATCGCTGAAATGGCAGCTGGTTGTGTCAGCTGTGCTTTTCTAATGCCTCTATGTTCTGTAATGTTCCCCCTGCATTTGGTGGGCTTTTTGAATCTGCACAAAAACATAATTTCCCCATTGTGGGATGAATAAAGTCTAATCCTATCCTAATGACAATTGCACAAATTCATTGGTCTTGTTACATTCTTGTATGGTCATATATTGCTATTGTGAATATTTGCCTTGTATTTTATTCTAAATATGATTACGATCAAAATATTAAGAAAGGTAAAAAAAATTACAAACTCAATGATTTTGAAAAATGTTCAATAAAAAGTATTAGCGGTACTGGCCATGTATTTACTTGGTGTCAGATCAGTACCAACATGTGTAGTACCACCCATTTATACTATAATGCCCCCAATAACTAATTGCATATTTAGTGCTCAGCATCAGAACCTGCTAATATGTCAACCAGTTGACATAACGTTGACCAAGTTGCCAGATGCAAGTGTCTCTCTGCTCACAGTCATCAAGCAGTGCAGATCGAATATGTGTAAAACATTTATTGTGGGTACAAAAGTTCTTATCAGTTAAGAATGACAAATGCTCCCCCCCCCCACCCCCCTCGACGCAACCCCAAAACAAACAGGTCTCTGAGGCAGTGACTAAAACTTGGGCGCTTATGTTCAATATTCCTCCTGGACAAGTCACATTTCTGCTTTCTTTGGAGCATCTCAGCTGCTAAAAAAAATAAGGATACTTGTGCATACTAATATGCACAACATTTTTTTTCTTCTCCCAATGGCACTTTCTGTCAAAGTGTTGGAAGATTCTAGAGATGTCCAAATGTCAGCACTCACAATCAGGCTCTGGGGAGTCCAGGAGGAAATACAGTAGGATCTTATGAGGTACATTTAGGGCTCATCATTGGTAAGAAAAAAAAATGTTGGGAGTTTAATTTAGTCATGTCTGACTTTTGGATGCTCAAATGTATGCATATTCAACTACAGCGAGGACATGAGCACCCAAACATAATCCCCCAGAGATCCTTAATACAAAATTAAGTAATATTGAATGTAAACAAACTGATTACATTGTCAAAATCTAAAAGAACAAAAAGATAGCTATAGTGTAAAGCATAAACACACAAGAAAACCACCAAGTCACACGAGGCGTGTCGAAAGGAGCGACACAAATCACACGCTGTCCTAGACACTTTCCGTGTGCCTTTTTTAATCTTCTTCAACAAAAAAAAGGGTCAGTTAAATATTTCAGAGTGTTTTTCGTCATCCCAGCAGCCAGTGAAATGACTGCTGAGCCAACACTTCAGAGTGTAAATCTGCTGCATACTTTGCATTCAAAAAAAAGTGTGGTTTGGCGTGCACGTTGTGTGTATGCTCCTTACTGAGAAGTGTCAGTCAGTATTAATAAGGTCCAGAGGCGAGGACGCGTGTTCTCATCCCTTCTACATTTTGCAGCACGTTTGGACCGTGTGTGCACCGATCAAATCAAAGTGACGTAGAATATTTACTGTTCAATAGTGACACCTTGTATTTTGAAAGGGAAAAAAACGATTAAGTGTGCGTGTGAGTTCTGTCGGCAGGCCGTGTGACCAGTGGCAGGGGACGCTTTGGAGCTGAAGAACCACACTCAATTTAAGTACATTTAAAAAATAATCAAAGAAATGTTCTTTAAACACTTGATTGGGGACCTTTTTTTTTTTTATCTTCAGGCGGCGCAGTGGAAGCCCTTTAATGTGGAAAATGTCCTAAGTTCTCTAGACGGGTCTTTTTTCGAGTCCAGCGATGATGTGTGGTGACAGCAGTGGGCATGTTGGGAGCCAACACACCCAACCTTGTCGAGGAACATGAATGGTATCAAAGAAGTAGTCCAAAAGTTACCGCTATGGTGGCTAAAAAGTAATTCATCAAGGACAGGATCAGATTGGAGTGGCTTGCGTGGTATAAAGAGGACGCTCACATGATGGCACACTCTCTGGACGAGATCTTGCCCTGGAAAGTAAACAAAACAGTTTGTTGAAGAGGCGGCTAAACTGCATGGCTGTACACAACAACCATGTATACTATCAGGACGCATGAATAGTTAATACAGTTTTTATGATGGCCACTAGACATGCTAACCTTCTAAACCATTTTATGAGTACTCCTCCGCACCTCTGCTTTTAAGGCACGGGTCGGTAACTCAGTGAACAACCACAACTCTCTTTGTCGCTAGTAAACCAGACTGATTAAGGAGAAAGGAGGGTGTTATCGGAAGCAGAAGTATTTTATGTGTCACGATCCTTCATCTAAGAAGGTGTATGTGGAGGTGGGTGGTGCGCTTTCTGAATGAGTCATGAACACACAGGAAATGATCAAATCGGTGTGGAAAAAGACAACTCAAAACTGAAACTGGCAAAATGGGGAGGAGAGAACAGCCAAGCAGATTTCAGGTGAAAACCTTAATTTAAAAAAAAATAAATAAAAATCAGATAGTGTTTGACAATAATGGTTCCAGAGTAGCCACTAATAAAATTGCTGGTGTTTCCACAGGACTGCAATCGTTATAACGTAATTACACATTTGCGTAATTCAATACTTTATCATTGTCATAGCGAGCTGTGGTGCAATTGTGACAAACCAGCAAGTAGAAAAACATGAAAAAGCCAAACTGTTTAGAGCTCCAATTTCTGTGGCTAAACAAAGAAGACACTGCCATCTGTTAGTGGTTTTGGACGGGGGAGGGGCCCACAGCAGCACCCACTGCTCATTTAGAAGAGCAACACCACCTTTAATAACTGACTCTCCAAAATCATCATGCGATTGGTTGCTAAAAACAAGAGTATCAAGGGGGGCCTGATTATTTGATAAATATAGCAACAAAGCTGCTAAGTTGGCAACACTCACGTTTCCATGCACTAAAATAGTCTCATTTCTCAAATAGTTATTTTTTTGTATTTTCACACCTACGTGTGAAGTCCACACTTTTGAATGTCTCAAAGTTTTTCATTCAAAAGGCTCTGTGGATTTATGGAAGGAGTTTTAAATGCGAAGGAAAAGACAGTTGGTTGCAATTGATCTGGACTATCTTGCCAGTTGTGCGGAAAGTAAGTCAGCTGGTTTGCACAAATGCAGCGTGAAGAGGTTTGCGTACGCTTTATTAATACGATCAGATTAAAGTGTTTTCATGGACCGTAGGAAGCCTATTTAGAGTGGAACTATTTGAGAAGTCGGACTAATTTAGCGCATGGACACGTACTGGCTGATCCCTCCTGCTAGGTGCTCTTATTCTCCGACAGAGCAGGTGTATTATAATGTGCTTATGAAATGTGAAGCAGTGTAAATTGATGGACATATAAATGGATGTATGCATGTTAAAATGTGCTCACCTTCTTTACAACAACTTCCTCCTCTTCCTCTCCGTTCTCCATTTCCATTTGAGACTTGCTGACGCACCGCCTGGCCACTTCCTGCAGACAAAGCAGACAATCCAGGGTCACAACGGGTGGAATTAGCCATTATGTTGTTATCGGATGCCATTACCTCGCCATCCGCGTTGACCAAGCTGGTGATGATGTCACTTCCGGTGCCCCAGGTAGCATGGCTCTTCCACAGGAGGTCAGATGGTGGACTGTGAGCCACGCCGGCATCTGCAGACCACACCTGTGAACACAAACAACCGCCATCAGTCTTGTAATACTGACATGACCGAGGACTGTTCCTGGAACAAGGTTGGACACGTCCCTGTTCCTGTAGCAACACATTACTGATAGTGGCACACCTCAAAGAAAGTATACCACTACACATTTCAATAAAACAAAAGTCTTACAGTGACAGTCTGTCCGGCCTTGAGAACAAACTTTGGTGAGAACTTGTAAACAATCTCCTCGCCGTCATCCACTTGTCTGTTCAGTCTCCAGTTGCCCAAAGGCTGGTCCTGAAAAAGACAAAAGTCCACAAAGGTAACTCAATCTCTCGTCTAAACGCTGGTTCCAAGCCAGTCTGTTAGAAAACTTACAAGCTCTGTGTCGTTGGCCAGGGTGACGGCGTTCCCGTCCATGTCTGTTGGGGAGATAGTGATGGCGCCGCTGGCAGTGGCCTCCTCAGACAACAGCAACTGCTCCTTTCCAAGTCCAATATCAGAGAGGTCACCGGCCTCCACCTCCACCCTCTTCCGCTTGGAGGTGCGTGAGGAGGAGCCCGTCACTCTGGAGACGGTGACTCGTGAAGTCGGGCTGGGAGACAGCTTGAGCCTGGAAGAGAAAAGTCGAACTCATTAATGAATATTTTATTAAATGACTACATCTGCAACAGGGAACATGAGCCTTTATTGTTGTGGCTACTGTGGGCGTGTCTTACCTGTGCTCCTCCCCCTCCAGGAGCTTCCTGTAGGCATTGATCTCCATGTCGAGAGTGAGCTTCACATCCAGGAGCTCTTGGTACTCGGTCAGCTGCGCATTCATTCGCTCCCGCATGTCGTTCATCTCGCGGTCTCTCACCTCCATCATGCGTCGGTGCTTGTCTCGCTCGGACGACAGAATCTCTTCAAGTTCTCGGATGCGATCCTCCGCAGCAGACGCCTACACACACACACACACAACTATTGTTAAGCTAATGTTCAGTAAGGTCCAACATGTGAAAGGCGTATGTCGTAAAGTTGTACTTGTTTCTGCAGGGCACTCAGCTGATATCCAAGACTCTCAATTCTCTTCCGGGACTCCATAACCTCCTCTCTGGCTGTGCTCACAGCCTTGTCGTTCATCTCCGAGGACACCAGGGCATTGTCCAACTACACAGAGACAGGTGCAAGATTTAGAGTGGAAAGCTCCAAAACAGAAAAGGAAGTTGATTTGAACCGCACCTTGGCCTGGAAGGTCTGCTCCAGTTCCTCCTTGTAGATAGAAACCTGTTCATCATGCTGCCTCCTCAGGTCCTGACAAAAGAAGCACAAGTGATCAGTAGAAGAAGAGCTAGAGACTTTGTTTGTGGCAAATGTGTGCTCTCCTAACATGTTGCGTGTGCAAAATAAGTACCGTATTTTCCGCACCATAAGCCGCACCTAAAAACCACAATTTTTCTCAAAAGCAGACAGTGCGGCTAATAACCCGGTGCGCCTTATATATGGATTAATATTCATATTTATTTTCATAAAGTTTAGGTCTCGCAACTACGGTAAACAGCCGCCATCTTTTTTCCCCGTAAAAGAGGAAGTGCTTCTTCTTCTACGGTAAGCAACCGCCCCCATAGAAGAGGAAGCGCTTCTTCTTCTACTGTAAGCAACCGCCAAGGTGAGCACCCGCCCCCGTAGAAGAAGAAGCTCGCGGATATTTAATTTCATTTGTTTTTCTGTAAAGACAACAAAATGTCTCCTACTAAGAGACACGCGTACAAGGTTCCACTGACTTTTGATATTCATGTGAACCGCACTGTGGATACAACGGGAACACGTACGGTGAATATTTGCACCACAGGGAATGAGAAGTCGTCCTACCGTGGTTCTAGCTTGCCATGCTAACGGCCAGAAACTTCCACCCACGGTGATATTCAAAAGGAAGACCTTGCCAAAAGAGAACTTTCCAGCCGGCGTCATCATAAAAGCTAACTCGAAGGGATGGATGGATGAAGAAAAGATGAGCGAGTGGTTGATAGACGTTTACGCGAAGAGACCGGGTGACTTTTTTCACGCAGCGCCGTTCCTGTTGATCTACGACTGCATGCGCGTCCACATCACAGATGGTGTCAAAAAACAAGTGAAGCACACCGAAGAAGAAGAATTCGAGGGATTTGTAGATGAGTAATAACTTCAGAAAGTGAGCTTTAAATGTTTATTTTGTGTGTTGCGTGACACTAACGTATGAGCAACGTTGAGTTATTGATGTTGCTATTGCTCTGCACTATTTTGAGTGTTACTATTATTGTGATTGCACATTTGCACATTACATTTTGGGAGTGAACGGAGTTGTTAGAACGCTGGTTTGTAATATATTATTAAAGTTTGACTGACCTATCTGACTGTTTTGTTGACATTCCCTTTAGCGTAGCGTAGGTGCGGCTAATGGCACGGGGCGGCTAATAGGTAAACAAAGTTTTGAAATATTCCGTTCATTAAACGTGCGGCTAATAACACGGGGCGCCTTATGGTGCGGAAAATACGGTACTGCCAAAAAAAGGATTTGTGGACATATCACTTTTTATTATGATCCCCTACATACAAAGTTGAAGATCCTACCTGTAAAGCTTGAGCCAGCTTAAACTCATAGTCCTGTCGAACTCCTGAGTCTACCTCCACGATTCTCTTCTCTTGTCTGTGCCGAGACTCTCTCACCTCCTAAACACACATTTCAATAAATACACTTTTTGACATTAAATTACATGATGTTATTTATAGTCTGTGTGACCTGTTGTTATAACTAACAGGAGTGAAAAAAAAACTATGTTTAACCTCTTCAAACATGTTCTTCCTGAACTCCAGCTCCTCATTCAGTGACTGACAACGGTTTTCCAAGTCCACGCGCATCAGAGTCTCTGCCTCCAGCTGTCGCTTAGCAACAGCATGGCTGTCGTCAGCCTGAAAAACATTTCAAACACCACAAGCAAACATTAGTGCGTGGACACAAAAGTACAACTTGTATTCAGTAAGTAGCTTGGAGAATTCTCACACAGACAACTACATTGAAAACATTGTGAGTGTAAAAAGAATCCTGAGCATTGTGCATGCCGGGCCGCAAACTGGCGCTGATATTTTGTAAATAAACTACACACGAGCACATAAACCGACTGTCCACTGGAGTATTATCCTAAACAAGTCTTTCAAATCCCCCTTGTGGGCATATGTTTTCCTAAACGCTCCAAACAGTGGGCCAAAATGAGATGGTTGTCTTTAGTTCACCTTAGCCAGGAGGCCCCTGATGTCAGCCAGCTCAGAGCTGAGAGCAGCATTCTGGCTCAGAGCTGTGGAGAGCGCAGCTTCACTCTGGTTGAGCTGACTTTCCAAGCCACTGGCCCGGGACATCGCAGCTGCAAGGTCTGCATCCTTCTTTTTGCCACTAGAACACCAAGGGACAGGATCAATTGTCTATCCACTCATTGCACTTGGAAGCAGCCAGTTAGTTGCTTTGACTCGTTACCTGCGCGTTGCCTCTTCCAGGTCCGACTGAGCCTTGCCCAGGTCAATCTGCAGCCGGGCTCGCTCTCTTGCGGTCTCATCCAGAACACGGCGAGCATCAGCCAACTCGGCCTCGTACAAACCCTTCAGGCCGCTCACCTAAAGACAGCCAAGACAAAAATGGACTGTTTGTCAATAATAAGCCTGAAAAAATGGCAATGTCCGTTCACATGCGAGGCATGCTAGCTATCATTTATCAGCTCATGGGAGAAGTTTGCTGATCAATTAATTGACTTTCCCTCTGACCTATCTTTTATTATGCGCATGCGTGTACTTTTGAGTGAGCGGGTTTATTTCAAGCACAACAAGACAATCAGTAGTCTAATAATAATGATGACAATCATTTTAAAAGAAAATGTTTAAAATGTAAACACATGGTGTGTTTGTGAGTGAAAATAAATCCCAATTTCAATTTTAAAACAAAATCGTGATTCACATTTTGTGCAGAAATGTGCATCGCTGAGCTAACAAGATTGGCTGCAAACATCCAACTACCCGGTAATACAAACATGTCACCTATAAAACATATCGTGATGGGAATCGAAAACCGTTCCAAGAGTATCAATTCCTTGGAATCGCTTTCCACTATTATTTGTAGAATGGAAATGAATGCCTTCTCATTTAGATGAGAATGACGAGAAACAGACTCTGACTACTCGCCGCAGTTCACGTCTGTTGATAGGTGAACGTCACCGAGCAAGTTTGTGGTTAAAAGCTTGCATATATTTACTACAATGACACTCCAAATTTCTCGCAGGTGAATGTTTAATTGTAGTCAGAGAAAAGTTGCATGTTTCCCCCCCACCAGATTTTCTCTCAGGTCAAACTCAAAAAATTACAATATCGTGTACAAGTCCATTCCTGTCAGCGGTTAACTTCAAATGTGAAACTAATATGTGATATTAATTCATTACATGCAGAGTGAGGTATGTCAAGCATTTATTATCATTTTGGTGCTCTTGGTTTACACTTTTTGAAAGCCCATATTTTCTGAGATTTTCAATTCAAGGTTTTCATAAACTGTAATCCATAATCCCCCAAATCATAAACAAAGTCTTGACATATCTCACTTTGCATGAAAACACGTTAATATCACATGTTACTAAATGTCACAATCTTGTGTAATTTCCACATGATTTGTTCATTTCTACAGAAGAATATTGATTTATTACATTTATTTTCAAAAAGTACCTTTTTTCCTTCTATGCTACGTATATGACCTCACTGTAGGCTTTGTAAGGTCATGTTACCTCTAAACTAAATTGAGGCTAATCCAACTTTTTCCTCTTTCTTTCCAAATAAGAATCTATAAGATAATCGTTAAGGAACCGGATCGTTATGCAGAATCGAAAGTGTAATCAGGACTGAAGAAATCTTATCAGTTCCCATCCCTATTAGCCTATATTAACCTAATTTGGATTAGTTTTAGCTTCCTAATTGCTAACACATGCTTCATATGTTCTAGTATGCAAAAAAAAGAAGTTCAGGTAGCCCTGATTCTGAACCAACTCAATGTGAGCACATATGAAAACAGAAAAAAGCTGAATTCATATATTCAGAACATTGAACCGAAAAGGAATCCTTTGCTCGAATGTTTAACATGAAAAGTGTTATGCGTGGAATGAGCAAGGGAATGCTTCTAATTAACCCTAAACTCTCTTTAAACTTGACCAGGGTGGTGATATGCAACACACAGGAATGTGAGGAATTTGCTGAGCCGATATTCACGTGATAGTGCCCAACCGCAAAGTAGCAACCACATAGGAAATGTGTATGCTTGCTTTGTTAAGAAAATGAAAGAGACATCATTATTGTGATTAAGTGAAGTGGCGTACATGCACCACCTTACATATACAACAAAATCCACCACAAACCAAAGTTTTTATTGTAAAACTTCTATAATGTATGTAACATAGAAGCTCAATATTTGATCACTTTACTGCACCACTCAAGCAGCCGAGTGGCTTGCAGGAAGTTGTCACACCCAAAAGACAGCTTTGGACTAACATGTTATTACCTTTGGACTAACTGAGGGCAAACAGACTTAGACTTCCTTTTTATTGTCATTCAAATTTGACATAGGACCGGATCAGCAAGTAAGAAACCTCCGACTAGCCTTTATGGAGAAAAGCAAGCGCTGCTGGGCAATTCTCTGAAACTCCAACATTTGCCTTGCACCCTTAAAGGTATAAATAACAAATAGGTCAGAAATAGTTATATATATCTCTGGTGGTTATATTGAGTTTAAATTTAAATATGTGTGGGAGGGGGGGCTATTTCTTTACAGATATATGCAGCTAAAAAAGAGTTAGCACTTAAAAAGCAAAACTGAAACTGGTGCTTTAGGGGTGTGGTAGAGGGGGGGGGAAAGACGATAGCTTGTGAATAGATAGTGTTTGCAGAGTAAAAGAAATGGTAAATAGAAGCAGAGATGGGTGTAGTATTTTTTTTGAAGAGGGGGCGTTTATATCAAATGGCGCGCACAATCAAGCGCTCAAGTAACACATTCAAATTTTGAACAAACTATTATCATTGTGGCTCTTTATTAAACGCGAGTCCACGCGTGGAGCAAAAATTATATTTTTACGATCGAAACAATTATATGAAAAAACAATCTGTGACATTTGGCTGGTTGCCACCCACGTTTTACCTAAATTGGTTCGCAATCACTTTAAAGCGGTTTATTTGCATCAAAGTTGCAGCGAATGAGACAATTAGCGCAAATGTGATCATAATCACTCTTTTCCTTTTTTTTGTTCGACTCACCTCTCTGGTCGTGACCTCCTCTTTCTCGGACACTTTGACCATAAGTCGGTCATTCTCCAGCTCCAGGGAGCGGACTCGCTCGATGTAGACGGCCAGCCGGTCGTTGAGGTGCTGCAGGTCCTGCTTCTCCTGCAGGCGAGAGATGCGGGTGGGTGAGAGGGGCGTCGAGGCCGCCGGCCGGCCAGATTCACGGCTGGGGGTTGCGGTTGCCATTACGGCTTTCTTTCGACCAATTCTTTGCTACTTTCAACTCGCGGCTCGGGGAGAAAAGCACTCGCGTTTTTCGACGGCGTCCCAAAAAGGAGGTTGTTTGGCGACTAAAAGACCGAGGAGCGAGTATTGAGTGGCCGCGGGATCATGCAGGGTCTCCGAGAGCTACTGAAAGGCTTTCAAGATGGCCGCCACAGCTGCCGAGACCGCGCCAAAAGCGGAGGGCATTTCCTGCCGCGCAATGCATGATGGGAAAAAGACATGTGTTCGAACGAGGATTACGTCAGAGGACAAAAACGTTCTTCTGTTCTTCTACTTGCCCGCACAAAACGCTTGCTGGTCATTTCATTTGAATGATAGCCAACCATTTTGGAGGTTAATTTCTGTCTCTATTACGAAGGCTTTCTTTTGGACACTGAATGTTTTGAGTTTGCATTTTTTTGAATTGATTTTTTTACATCAAATTATTAGAGATGTCCGATCATATCGGCCGGCCGATATGATCGGACATCTCTAATAATGTTATCCAAATTAGGCATAATAATGTGTTTATTCCACGACTGTATATATCGGTATCGGTTGATATCGGTATCGATAATTAAAGAGTTGGACAATATCAGATATTGGCAAAAAGCCATTATCGGACATCCCTAATTTTTTTACATCAAATTATTAGAGATGTCCGATAATATCGTCCGATAAATGCTTTAAAATGTAATATCGGAAATTATCGGTATCGGTTTTTATTTTTTATTTATTTTTATTTTTATCAAATCAACATAAAAAACACAAGATACACTTACAATTAGTACACCAAGCCAAAAAACCTCCCTCCCCTCATTCACACAAAAGGGTTGTTTCTTTCTGTTATTAATATTCTGCTTCCTACATTATATATCAATATATATCAATACAGTCTGCAAGGGATACAGTCCGTAAGCACACATGATTGTGCTTGCTGCTGGACCACTAATAGTACTAACCTTTAACAGTTAATCTGACTAATTTTCATTCATTACTAGTTTCTATGTAACTGTTTTTATATTGTTTTACTTTCTTTTTTATTCGAGAAAATGTTTTGAATTTATTTATCTTATTTTATTTTATTATTTTTTATAAAAAGGACCTTATCTTCACCACACCTGGTTGTCCAAATTAGGCATAATAATGTGTTAATTCCATGACTGTATATATCGGTATCGGTTGATATCGGTATCGGTAATTAAGAGTTGGACAATATCGGATATCGGCAAAAAGCCATTATCGGACATCCCTACAAATTATACTGGCAATTTCAATGAATACAAATATGTGAGCAAAATGGGTGTAATTAAAAATGACATGAATAAAAACTCAGTAAATAAAAACTCAGTAAATAAAAAATCAGTGTATACAAATTCAGTGTATAAAATGCAGTGTACAAAAAAATACAGTGCAGAATTTTTTTTGTAAAAATACTCGTTGCTTCAAGACTCACTTATGAAACCTTTTTTGTTACACTAAATTTATGTAACTCAACATTTTCCGTTTGAAATCAAATCATGCTGACGATGTCATTAAATAACAAATTGTGAGAAAAATGTGTGTGTTTAAAATACCTTTTGTTAAAATACAGTGTAAAAATGTAGTGTGTAAAATACAGTGTATATAAATCCAGTGTAAAAAATTGAGTGTAAAAATAATTCAGTGCATAAAAAAGGTGTGGAAATATTTGTTGCTTCAAAAGTCAAGACTCACTTCAGGTGAAACATATCACTGTGTGGTTGGTAGGTTGGCTGGTTCGGAGGCAGGATTGATTGCTTCAGTCTTAACTTACTGGAAGTGAGAATGGAGGTTAATTTGTCACATTAGTACGAAAACTTTCTTTTGACATTGATTTGATGGAACTGAATTGTTTCCATTAGAAAAAAAGCTCTTTACATCAAATGATGCTGACAATTTATTGAATAAAAATATGAGCAAAAATTGTGTCTAAAAATTAAGTTGGTCAAAATACAGTATAAAAAAATCTACGTATGAGAATTCAGTGTACAAAAAAAAATTCAGTGTGTACAAAATCAGTGTAAAAATTTTAGTGCATGATTTTTTTTTGCTTCTATGAATTGATTAACGTGGACCCAGACTTAAACAAGTTGAAAAACTTATTGGGGTGTTACCATTTAGTGGTCAATTGTACGGAATATGTACTGTACTATACTAATAAAAGTTTCAATCAATCAATCAAATTCAAAACTCAAGACTCACTTCAGGTGAATTAAGACTGAAACACTTCATTGTCTGGTTCGGAGGCAGGATCTATTGCTTCAGTCTTAATTGCCGGAAGAGCTTGAGAAACAAGCAGTAGAAAATGGATGCATGGATGGAAATACTTCTGCACAACATTTTTGTACACTGATTTTTTTTTACATTGACCCTGGTATTGCTCACATATTTTTTATTCAATACAATTAGACAGCATGATTTCCTATGAAAAATTCAGTTTACAAAATGTAAAGGAAAAATAATGAGTGTCCAAAAAAAGCTTTCGTGATAAAGACACAAATTAACCCCCATAAATAATTCACATCCACAAAAAGATGTAAAAACTGTCAGGTCAAACTGCCATGTTTTTGTTTTTTTTACTGTTTGCATTACTGTGCTAACAGTCTGTGCTAAAAACATACTTGTGTTGTTACCATTTGCTATATATATACAATTATTTGTTGTTATATATAGTTCACTGTGTTTATAAGTCTTTATAATCTGCTGCTAAATGAAGCTTGTATATTATGCAAGGACAATACATTACAACACACTATCAAGATTTAGGGTTAGGGTTAGGGCCAGAGAGTGGTGAGGACGGCGGAAAAGATCATCAGGACTCCTCTTCCTCCTATCCAGGAGATGGCAAAAAGCCGCTGCCTGACCAGGGCTCAGAAAATCTGCAGACTCCTCCCACCCCCACTAAGGACTGTTTTCACTGCTGGACTCTAGAAAGAGGTTCCGCAGCCTCCGTTTGCAGAACCTCCAGGTTCTGTAACAGCTTCTTCCCTCAGGCCGTAAGACTCTTGAACGCATTAAAAATAATACAATAAAATGGATTAAGTGGCTGGAATATAAAGACAATATAACATACACGCCGGTCGAGAGAGTGACCAACTTCAAATACCTCGGAGTGACAATATCAGAAGACCTGTCCTGGACCACACAGGCACGACAGCGTCTCTACTTCCTCAGGAGACTCAGGAAGTTCAAGCTAAACCACAAGATCCTCAGAAACTTCTACTCATGCACAACAGAGTGTCATGACTGGAAACATCACCTCCTGGTTTGGGAATAGCACCGCACACGAGCGCAACAGACTGCGGAGTGGCCAGAACAGCCATCGGAGGTGTGCTCCCAACCATCTGCAACATCTACACCAGGCGGTGTAGCTCCAAGGCCAAGAGGATAGTGAGGGACTCTAGCCACCCAAGCAACTGCCTCTTCTCACTGCTGCGGTCAGGCAAGGAGCTAGCTAGCGGAGTCTCATGGCCAGCACGGAGAGACTCAGGAGGAGCTTCTATCCCCAAGCCATCAGACTGCTCAACTGCATCGCTGATTAACACTTATCACAATTGCACAAAACCGCACGCACAAGAATCACTTTACTTACCACTGTAATTACCGGACTACAATACTCTTCATTCAATGACTGTAGATAATGTAAAAACAAGAGTATAAAGAAGTCATACTGTTCCATTACCTTTGTTCATACTACTGTCACTACTCAACTGCCAAAAGAACTGTAGAAACCTTAATATTTATTACTTCCTATACTGTATATACTGTGTATACTGTATATACGGTTATACTATTTGACATTGCACTGGTACTGTACGTGACTACTGTACTTTTACTTGTACTGATACTTCTACCATAACTACTGGGACTTATTGTCTTGTAATTCATGTACATCAGAGCTATTCAAATTGTTGTATGTTTTGTAGGTAGTGTATTAGATTCAGCAACTAGTGTTTGGATCCCACTGTACGCAATATCTGAAGAGCATGGAAAAAAGCATTTCACTGTGGTGTACTCTGCATGTGACCAATAAAACCCTTGAACCTTGAACCTTGAGCCTTATATTTATCTGTACAGTAATCTATTTATTTACATCTGCACCTTATTGCTCTTTTATCCTGCACTACAACCAGCTAATGCAACCACATTTCGTTCTTATCTGTACTGTAAAGTTCAAATTTGAATGACAATAAAAAGGAAGTGTAAGTCTAAGTCAGTGGTTCTTAACCTGGGTTGGATGGAACACTAGGGGTTCGGTGAGTCGGGCTCAGGGGTTCGGCGGAGGTCGACTCAAGACACTCCCAACTCATCGTGTAAATAAAAACTTCTCCCTATCGGCGTATTACGGATACGGCAACAGCAGAAGTCAGACTGATTTGCAGGTGTGTCATTGGTTGTGAGTTTATGTTGGTTTTGTTGTTTGAACAAGGTGATGTTCATGCACGCTTCATTTTGTGCACCAGTAAAACAACATGGTAACACTTTAGTATGGGGAACATATTCACCATTAATTAGTTGCTTATTAACATGCAAATTAGTAACATATTGGCTCTTAACTATTCATTATTAAGTACTTATTAATGACTTATTTGGCAAGGCCTCATTATAACCCTAACCCTCTAACCCTGGCCCTAACCCTCTAACCCTGGCCCTAACCCTCTAACCCAGTGGTTCTCAACCTTTTTTCAGTGATGTACCCCCTGTGAATTTTTTTTTTAATTCAAGTACCCCCTAATCAGAGCTAAGCATTTTTGGTTGAAAAAAAGAGATAAATAAGTAAAATACAGCACTATGTCATCAGTTTCTGATTTATTAAATTGTATAACAGTGCAAAATATTGCTCATTTGTTGTGGTCTTTCTTGAACTATTTGGAAAAAAAGGAATAAAAATAACTAAAAACTTGTTGAAAAATAAACAAGTGATTCAATTATAAATAAAGATTTCTACACATAGAAGTAATCATCAACTTAAAGTGCCCTCTTTGGGGATTGTAATAGAGATCCATCTGGATTCATGAACTTCATTCTAAACATTTCTTCACAAAAAAATACATCTTTAACATCAATATTTATGGAACATGTCCACAAAAAAATCTAGCTGTCAAGACTGAATATTGCATTGTTGCATTTCTTTTCACACTTCTTTTTGACAGACATTTTTAGTGAGGGTCAAACCATCATGGCATGGGGGAAACTCTGGCTTTATTATGGTAATGAATGGAATAGCCTACTTGATTTGATGTTCAGTTTATGAACTTACATTCATATTTTGTTGACGTATTATTCAATAAATACTGTATATTTATAAAGGATTTTTGAATTGTTGCTATTTTTAGAATATTAAAAAAAAAATTTCACATACCCCTTGGCATACCTTCAAGTACACCCAGGGGTACGCGTACCCCCATTTGAGAACCACTGCTCTAAACCTAACCCTGACCAAAAAACTCTAAATCAAGTATTTGTTACTTAGAATATGTTCCCCTAGTGTCCAAAAAACTCTAAATTAAGTCTTGGTTACTTAGAATATGTTCCCCTCGTGTCCAAAAAACTCTAAATTAAGTCTTTGTTACTTAGAATATGTTCCCCTAGTGTCCAAAAAACTCTAAATTAAGTAATTGTTACTTAGAATATTCCCCTAGTGTCCAAAAAACTCTAAATTAAGTATTTGTTACTTAGAATATTCCCCTAGTGTCCAAAAAACTCTAAATTAAGTCTTTGTTACTTAGAATATGTTCCCCTATTGTCCAAAAAACTCTAAATTAAGTATTTGTTGCTTAGAATATGTTCCCCTAGTGTCCAAAAAACTCTAAATTAAGTATTTGTTACTTAGAATATGTTCCCCTAGTGTCCAAAAAACTCTAAATTAAGTCTTTGTTACTTAGAATATGTTCCCCATACTAAAGTGTTACCAAAAACATATAACTTTGTCTTGAATTTGAAAAAAAAACAACATTTTATTTTTCACTAAAGATAAGAAACTGGTGCGGTTCGGTACCTCCAACAAGATTAAGAACCACTGGTGTAAGTATTGAAATGAGGAGTCCCCCGCCAGTCCAGTAGGGGCACTGTTCCACTGACGCGCCACTCATTTTCCAACCTCTTCCGGGCCAATTCCTCCAGTCGCCCGCCTCGTGTGACCAGCAGTCCTTCCGGCTTCACCGCCATTACAGACAGCAGGTAGGAATTCACAGCCAGAGACCTCAACCTGAACCCGCGCACAATCTTGGCCATCCGCTAAGTTATACCTTTCCAAATGATAGTGAAACATTCTGCTCGCTCCGCTCCGCACTTATGTTGGAATATTGTGCCCATATAAATGATGTGTCCTACATATCACCGGTGCTAGATGTAGCCACTGCAATAGCGTTTGCTTTTCCTTTTAAAACCGCACCACACATTTGACTGAGCCGTTCTAAAGTCTTTTGCACTTGAGGTTAATATATTTTACGGATAACCGCCACGTACACCACGCTAGCTGTCAGTATCAGCCATGTAGACTGTTTGCTGACTACTTGTGTTTACATTGTCGACTAATATGTCTCGGAGACGTCAGTAGTAGAACGCACGCCTCTTTGCTTTATTTAACGACTGCTATGTCTTGACTTGATCACCTTCTTTGCAATCGTGCTGATTGTGTTTTGGTCCCTTTTGCAGACATGGCTATTCGCTACCCAATGGCCATTGGCCTGAATAAAGGCCACCAAGTCACCAAGAACGTAACTGCTCCCAAACACGGCCGCCGACGTGGGGTAAGTTCCCACCCATCCATCTATTTTCTACTGCTTGTCCCTTTTGGGGTCGCGGAGGGGGGTGCTGGAGCCTATCTCAGCTGCATTAAAGCGGAAGGCGGGGTACACCCTGGACAAGTCGCCACCTCATTGCAGGGCCACCTGCTAATGCCAAAACACATGTGCCTCATCACTTCTTGTCAAATCTCATTAGACCATGGGTCATTTTTAACAAATCATGAATTACTTTGCACCATGTTTGTACAAATAACTCATGTAAAATATAAAAGTCAACTCTCATAAATTTTTAAATAAATCATGTCACACTTTGAACTGGACACCAAATCTGTTATCTGTTTCTTTGTCAGTTAGTGAAGACTAAGTCTTTAAAATATTTTCTTGGACTTTCAAATTCTATTTGAGTTTTGTCTCTCTTAGAATGAAAAATGTCGAGCAAAGCGAGACCAGCTTGCTAGTAAATAAATACAATTTAAAAAATAGAGGCAGCTCACTGGTAAGTGCTGCTATTTGAGCTATCTTTAGAACAGGCCAGCGGGCTACTCATCTGGTCCTTACGGGCTACGCGGGCACCGCGTTGGTGACCCCTGCATTAGACGAACAATCAGCCTTATAAATTACAATGTTGACACTGCAGGCCAAACTGGACCAAATCCGAGTTTTGCAAAATCATATTTTTCCAGCTGACACTTACCGTATTTTTCGGAGTATAAGTCGCAACAGCCCAAAATGCATAATAAAGAAGGAATAAACATATATAAGTCGCATTTTTTGGGGAAATGTATTTGATAAAAGCCAACACCAAGAATAGACATTTGAAAGGCAATTTAAAATGTCTAAAGAATAGTGAACAACAGGCTGAATAAGTGTACGTTATATGAGGCATAAATAACCAACTGAGAACGTGCCTGGTATGTTAACGTAACATATTATGGTAAGAGTCATTCAAATAACTATAACATATAGAACATGCTATACGTTTACCAAACAATCTTGTCACTCCTAATCGCTAAATCCCATGAAATCTTATACATCTAACCCAGTGGTTCTTAACCTTGTTGGAGGTACCAAACCCCACCAGTTTCATATGCACATTCACCGAACCTTTCTTTAGTGAAAAATAAAAATACTTTTTTTTTTGTTCAAATTCAAGGCAGTTATGTTTTTTTTTACTAGTGCACAAAATGAACCGTGCATGAACATCACCTTGTTCAAAGCACAAAACCAACACAGTGCACGAACTCACAACAAATTACACACTTGCAAATTAGAGGGAACATTGTTTGGGGGTATCCATAATACTTAGACTTCCTTTTGAATGTCATTCAAATGTTAACTTTACAGTACAGATACGCCGATAGGGAGAAGTTTTTATTTACACGATTGATTGATTGAATGAAACTTGTATTAGTAGATAGTACAGTACATATTCCGTACAATTGACCACTAAATGGTAAC
Source organism: Entelurus aequoreus (assembly GCF_033978785.1). NCBI lineage: Eukaryota > Metazoa > Chordata > Actinopteri > Syngnathiformes > Syngnathidae > Entelurus > Entelurus aequoreus. The sequence continues at coordinate 6,351,103 of NC_084757.1, read as the reverse complement.
ACCCCAATAAGTTTTTCAACTTGTTTAATTAAGTTAATCAATTCATGAGTCTGGTGTGTCTTGACCGCTACGGCGGAGGCTCTGCCGAACTCCTGAGGCCGACTCACCGAACCCAGGTTAAGAACCACTGGTCTAGTCTCTTACGTGAATGAGCTAAATAATATTATTTGATATTTTACGGTAATGTGTTAATCATTTCACACATAAGTCGCTCCCGAGTATAAGTCGCACCCCCGGCCAAACTATGAAAAAAACTGCGACTGTAGTCCGAAAAATACGGTAGTTGAGATTACAAATAAAATGTGATCTTTGACAGACTCCAGTATAAACGCGCACAGGCCCAAATGTGGCCTCGACTCGCTTCCATGTGCAGTTGAAAACAAAGGAAGTTGACCGGATTCCGGATATGATTAATGAAATTGTTACTTCTACTACTAAAATAAAAGCTGCAAAACCTTTAAATTAGTTTTTTTAATGTACCGTATTTTCCGCACCATAAGCCGCCCCGTGTCGTAAGCCGCACCTTCAATGAATGGCATATTTCAAAACTTTGTTTACCTATTAGCCGCACCTACGCTACACTAAAGGGAATGTCAAAAAAACAGTCAGATAGGTCAGTCAAACTTTAATAATATATTACAAACCAGCGTTCTAACAACTCTGTTCACTCCCAAAATGTAATGTGCAATCACAAAAATAGTAACACTCAAAATAGTGCAGAGCAATAGCAACATCAATAACTCAACGTTGCTCATACGTTAGTGTCACACAACACAAAAAATAAACATTTAAAGCTCACTTTCTGACGTTATTACTCATCCACAAATCCCTCGAATTATTCTTCTTCGGCGTGCTTCACTTGTTTTTTGACACCATCTGTGATGTGGACGCGCATGCAGTCATAGATCAACAGGGACGGAGCTGCGTAAAAAAAATCACCCGGTCTCTTCGCTCATTTTTTCTTCATCCATCCATCCCTTCGAGTTAGCTTTTATGATGACGCCGGCTGGAAAGTTCTCTTTTGGCAAGGTCTTCCTTTTGAATAACACCGTGGGTGGAAGTTTCTGGCCGTTAGCATGGCAAGCTAGAACCACGGTGAAGGACGACTTCTCATTCTCTGTGGTGCGAATATTCACCGTACGTGTTCCCGTTGTATCCACAGTGCGGTTCACAGGAATATCAAAAGTCAGTGGAACCTTGTACGCGTGTCTCTTAGTAGGAGACATTTTGTGGTCTTTACAGAAACACACAAATGAAATGAAACGTAATATCCGCGCGCTTCTTCTTCTATGGGGGCGGGTGCTCACCTTGGCGGTTGCTTACAGTAGAAGAAGAAGTGCTTCCTCTTCTATGGGGGCGGTTGCTTACCGTAGAAGAAGCGCTTCCTCTTTTACGGGGAAAAAAGATGGCGGCTGTTTACCGTAGTTGCGAGACCTAAACTTTATGAAAAAAAATATTAATATTAATCCGTATATTAGCCGCACTGTCTGCTTTTGAGAAAAATTGTGGTTTTTAGGTGCGGCTTATGGTGTGGAAAATACGGTAAAACAAATTAAATGTATAAATGGATAGTGTAAAATATTTGGGAGGGTTCTCATCTTATTGTGGATGTTAAATAGAGTAGGCGTGCATCTACTTCAACGTTTTTTCCCCCAACTCACTCACATAAAATAAGACACAACATGTAAGCGAAAATGCCACGGTGTACACCTCATTTCCAGTCCTTCAACAATCGCTATTTCTTAGGAATCAAAATGTATATACAGTACAGGCCAAACGGTTGGACACACCTTCTCATGTCAATGTGTTTTCTTTATTTTCATGACTATTTACATGGTAGATTGTCACTGAAGGCATCAAAACTATTGACACCTGTGAAGTGAAAACCATTTCAGGTGACTAACTCTTGAAGCTCATGGAGAGAATGCCAAGAGTGTGCAATCAGAGCAAAAGGTGGCTATTTTGAAGAAAGTAGAATATAAAACATGTTTTCAGTTATTTCACCTTTTTTTGTTAAGTACATAACTCCACATGTGTTCATTCATAGTTTTGATGTGACAATCTACAATGTAAATAGTCATGAAAATAAAGAAAACACATTGAATGAGAACATGTGTCCATACTTTTGGCCTGTGGTGTATATTAGTGGTGTTACGATATTGTAAATACAGCCGTGTTTCGGCTTGAAGTTTTCCCAATATTGCCGTGACACTTGACGGCATCAAACAAAAATTTGGTATGTCGTTTTTTTTCTGGCACTTTAGCAATGACCGGCTCTGGAAATAAACTATCTCTCCCAGAATGCTCTGCGCATGGTGGGGGCGTGGAAGGCCGTAAGCAGGAAGTGAAGTGTTTGTAGTGGATGAGAGGAATTGTTTTTTGGGGCATTTTCTTAAAAAAGGCATCAAAATCTATCCATAGCTATGTGGGTTATATTGCTGACAAACAGGTCCACAAACCCTGGCGAAAACATAACCTCTTTGAGAGGATTAAGAAAGTCTGCCTTCTGCAAAGCCTGCTGCTTTGATCAAGTGTTTCCAAGGCGATAGAGAGACAGGCGGTCACGTCGCAGCACACAGTGAGAAATTGCCCCGAAAAATGTACAACGCGGGAAATATGAGGAAACTGAAAAACTACTTGCTAAATCCTCCATTCATCTATATTTCCACCACTTGTCTCTCTCGATGTCGTGGGCTGTCAGAGCCTGTCCAGCTGCACTTGGGTGGAAGGCAGAGTCACCTCATAAGCAGTCATCCAAAAAATATATTTGAAGCCACACATTAGTTTGTGAGGTATTTACATTATTAAAAGTTATATTAGTTAACTTCTCTGAGAAACCCAGACGTATATAAACATGTCCTCTGTAGAGGACAATGCTTCTCAGAAAGTAAAAGTTGAAAGCACTAGAGTGAAATGGTTTTACACTGGATGTTACATTGTCACTTTAAAGACACACAACTAAGTTGCACTTAAAAAATCATGTTTGTAGTAATAAAATTACAACATTTTAGCATCATGTCTGTGTTCAATTACAGTAAGTGTGTTTATCCTAAACATTTCTGACACTTCATTTTACACACTATGGCATCTTTTTTTTTGTGGACATACAGTACAGGCCAAAGGATTGGACACACCTTCTCATTCAATGCAATGTTTTCTTTATTTTCATGACTATTTACATTGTAGATTGTCACATCAAAACTATGAATGAACACATGTGGAGTTATGTACTTAACAAAAAAAGGTGAAATAACTGAAAACATGTTTTATATTCTAGTTTCTTCAAAATAGCCACCCTTTGCTCTGATTACTGCTTTGCACACTCTTGGCATTCTCTCCATGAGCTTCAAGAGGTAGTCACTTGAAATGGCTTTCACTTCACAGGTGTCAATAGTTTTGATGCCTTCAGTGACAATCTACAATGTAAATCGTCATGAAAATAAAGAAAACGCATTGAAATGAGGTGTCCAAACTTTTGGCCTGTACTGTATATACCACAATGATGCCATAATATTGCCTTAATACCATGGTAATATCGTACTATGAGATTTTGATACGTTACATCCCTACTATATACATCTTCATATAACTTGGCCAACACTACTGCCAAGTGGCCAACTGATGCTGAGAAGCACAACGTGGCATTAGAAATGTTTGAAATATACTTTTTATACTTGCATTCTACATTACCAGAAGGGTTCATTACACACGTTAGACATTTTTACAGTGAAATGCAAAAATGTTTTAAGATTAAAATCCCTGTGTGGTTTTATTTTAGGTTTTTGAGTGGTTTTGGCCAAATTTGTTTATACACATGCTAAAATAAAATAAAAAGTGTCACATGCTGAGGTTGTACTGGGAGCAAAAAGGACCTCAACCAAAGCAAGATAAAAAATGTTTTAGGTAAACTGAAAAATATTTAAAATGCTAAATCCTACCCTGGGGCCGTGTTTATCAAGCTTCTTAGAATTACTCCTAAGAAGTCTGCTAAGAGTTGACTTATGAGTAAAGAAATTCTTCGCTGAAAGCTGCACTTAAAAGTTAGTTATCAAGCGTCTTACTCACACTTTCAGCAAAGTGTAGGACTGAATCTTAAGTGTCACACTCAGAGCTGAATTACGACATTACTATGTGCCGTAAACGCAATTTTAGGTGACGTCATTTCTGTGTCCATAGAAATGACCAATCACGGAAGGGAATCCCTTGTCTAAGAATAAAGAAATATGTTAGAAATATTTAAGTGGACAATGAGTGTATATTTTGACAATAAACTACAAAATAATACAAAACAAACAAACGATATTGGCAATGAATCAAAAATAAATGTTTCCTTTTCTTTCCAATTCATTAATTAGGCAAGTAATTTGAAACTGAAAGCGTGATGTTGCTGATGAGTTGACGCCCCTTATTAAATCTGTGACAAAAATAATACCCGCTCTGTCCAAACCAGGGGTCACCAACGTTTTTGAAACCAAGAGCTACTTTTTGGGTACTGATTAATGCGAAGAGCTACCAGTTTTATACACACTTAAATAAATGACCAGAAATAGCCAATTTGCTCAATTTAGCTTTGACTCTATGTTTCTATTAATAATTAATGATATTTACACTTAATTGAACGGTTTAAAAGAGGAGAAAACACAAAAAATGACAATTAAATTTTGAAACATAGTTTATCTTCAATTTCGACTCTTTAAAATTCAAAATTCAACCGAAAAAAAGAAGAGAAAAACTAGCGAATTCGAATCTTTTTTTAAAAATTTAAAAAAAAATTATGGAACATTAGTAATTTTTCCTGATTAAGATTAATTTTAGAATTTTGATGACATGTTTTAAATAGGTTAAAATCCAATCTGCACTTTGTTAGAATATATAACAAATTGGACCAAGCTATATTTCTAACAAAGACAAATCATTATTTCTTCTAGATTTTCCAGAACAAACATTTTAAAAGAAATTCAAAAGACTTTGAAATAAGATTTACATTTGATTCTACAGATTTTCTAGATTTGCCAGAATAATTGTTTTGAATTTTAATCATAAAAAGTTTGAAGAAATATTTCACAAATACTCTTCGTCGAAAAAACAGAAGCTAAAATGAAGAATTAAATCAAAATTTATTTATTATTCTTTACAATAAAATAAAAAAATTTACTTGAACATTGATTTAAATTGTCAGGAAAGAAGAGGAAGGAATATAACAGGTAAAAAGGTATATGTGTTTAAAAATCCTAAAATCATTTTTAAGGTTGTATTTTTTCTCTAAAATTGTCTTTCTGAAAGTTATAAGACGCAAAGTAAAATAATTAATTAATTTATCCAAACAAGTAAAGACCAAGTCTTTAAAATATTTTCTTGGATTTTCAAATTGTATTTGAGTTTTGTCTCTCTTAGAATTAAAAATGTCGGGCAAAGCGAGACCAGCTTGCTAGTAAATAAATACAATTTAAAAAATAGAGGCAGCTCACTTGTAAGTGCTGCTATTTGAGCTATTTTTAGAACAGGCCAGCGGGCTACTCATCTGGTCCTTACGGGCTACCTGGTGCCCGCGGGCACCGCGTTGGTGACCCCTGGTCTAAACGATACCGTTTGATCAGCTGCTCGTCATCAAACAAAGCCAGGACATCCTTCCCCTCCCTGAACGTTCGCGCACGTCCCTCTCGCCTCAGTGCCATCCCCTGCTGGCAACTCCTAACCACTTAGGACACCTCTGAAGGTCTCTTAAATATCGTGGAGAGTAGGAGTGATTCTTAGACTTAAAGAAAGTTGATAAATAGCTTTTATTCTTAAGTTTGAGAGTAGGACTAAATTTCGCAAATTCTCAGGACTTAAGTGTAAAATGGCACTCTAAGACGCTTGATAAATACTCACATTAACTGTTGGTTTTTTGAAGAATATCGATGTTACCCTCACTGCACTTCATTGTGTTTGCAGCGTCTGACTAAGCACAGCAAGTTTGTTCGAGACATGATCCGTGAGGTGTGCGGCTTTGCTCCATACGAGAAGCGAGCCATGGAGCTGTTGAAAGTTTCCAAGGACAAGAGAGCTCTCAAGTTCATCAAGAAAAGAGTGAGTTTCTATTGCTCTCCTTATTTGAAGTAGAGGTGTAAAGAACATACTAACATTGAAATAAATATTCAGTTTTTTAGTGGAAACAAATCTGCTCCAGGAAAAAACTTCAGACATCAAATCCAGCATTTTTTAAGTTCGGGCATGTAAAATATACGCAGAAATCTGTGTTTTTAAACATTCATTTTCGCTTTAAAAAAAAAGTATCAATAAAAATATGATTTAAACATTTCCTGGACGCACGCCTTAGTCGCAGGTACTTGCTGTTCCTCTGTCCCTAAACACCGCACTGAGTTACAGAACATAGAGACGTTCAGGTGCACAGAAACAGCTGCTAGCTATCTTACTTGTCGCCTCCAAGCCACTTTGCTGCTAATCGTATTTGGATGATTACAATAAACTGTTGGTTCTGAACCAGATGTAGTACTAGAGTATTAATTCGTAGCCAGCGAGAAAATATATTAACGTGGCGGATTGTAAACTGCGGTTCCAACACCAAAAGTATATTATCTAAAGGTGCGTGGCTACAGGATAGAGTTGCCTCATGGGACATGTTTTCAGTTATTTGCATGCATGTTATAGAAATTTACATGACATTTTCAATGATAATATTCTTAGTAAATTGTCTACTGAAAACAACTTAAACTTCTGTGACACTTACATGGCACATGTAAGTGTCACAAAAACAGCCTAAAGAGGTTGGTAGATGAGAATAAATCCAAAGGTAAAATATGGTGTAGAAATGCACCCAGTTGTAGAAAATGTTTGTTCAGGGTTTGTGTGGCATCACTTGATAGAAATGTTCCTTAAAGTGTGCTCACTTCCCTTAAAGTCATTATTGAAGTTGTTAAAGTAAGACCTCGAAACTTTTCAGTTTTTGTGTGACTTACACTTTTTCTTTAGGAAAATCTTTCTTGCTTTCCAAATTGTGCAACCTAATCCACCCAAACTAGCCATTATTTCTAAAGAAGAGACTGTTTTTTTTTTTTTAAACCAATCTGTTTCTTCTGCAGATTGGCACCCACATCCGTGCCAAGAGAAAGAGAGAGGAACTGAGCAACGTGCTGGCTGCCATGAGGAAAGCTGCCGCAAAGAAGGAATAATTTGTCTTCTAATAAATGTTCCACCACAAAACTGCCACCATTTGTGTGTTTTTGGAGGAGGGTATTATTTAAAACATTAAAGGCAGTTTTAAGTATTGATGTGGAATTCTGAGTAAAGTAATGGTATACTTTACCAATACTTTAATTTGCATGTCCATCCATCCATTTTCTGGGGTGCTGGAGCCTATCTCAGCTGCATTCGGGCGGAAGGCGGGGTACACCCTGGACAAGTGGCCACCTCATCACAGGGCCAACACAGATAAACGGACAACATTCACACACTAGGGCCATTTAAGTGTTGCCAATCAACCTATCCCCAGGTGCATGTCTTTGGAGGTGGGAGGAAGCCGAAGGGAACCCACCCAGTCACGGGGAGAACATGCAAACTCCACACAAAGATCCCGAGTGCAGGATCGAACCCAGGACCTTCATATTGTGAGGCAGACGCACTAACCCCTCTTCCACTATGCTGCCCATTTGCATGTCTTCTCATATAAATAAAAATACCAACAGGCTCAAACTGACAACCAGCTTTTCTACGTATTTGACCAAATATTTGTTACTCGAAGGAGTTGGCACTGATTGTCCATTTGGAAAAAGTGATGTAAGCTTAAAGAGAAATTCATAAACCGGTCAACAATAGACCCTCTAAATTCATTAACCGGTCAACAATAGACCCTCTATACCAGTGGTTCTCAACCTTTTTTCACTGATGTACCCCCTGTTAATTTTTTTTAATTCAAGTACCCCCTAATCAGAGCAAAGCATTTTTGGTGGAAAAAAAGAGATGGAAGTAAAATACAGCACTACGTCATCAGTTTCTGATTTATTAAATTGTAAAACAGTGCAAAATATTGCTAATTTGTAGTGGTATTTCTTGAACTTTTTGGAAAAAAAGATAGAATAACTAAAAACTTGTAAATAATTCAATGTATATACTCTGATGATTATCTTGTGCGATGACAGTATTACGATGTTAGTATATATTTGATAGTATACACTACCGTTCAAAAGTTTGGGGTCACCCAAACAATTTAGTGGAATAGCCTTCATTTCTAAGACCAAGAATAGACTGTCGAGTTTCAGATGAAAGTTCTCTTTTTCTGGCCATTTTGAGCGTTTAATTGACCCCACAAATGTGATGCTCCAGAAACTCAATCTGCCCAAAGGAAGGTCAGTTTTGTAGCTTCTGTAACGAGCTAAACTGTTTTCAGATGTGTGAACATGATTGCACAAGGGTTTTCTAATCATCAATTAGCCTTCTGAGCCAATGAGCAAACACATTGTACCATTAGAACACTGGAGTGATAGTTGCTGGAAATGGGCCTCTATACACCTATGTAGATATTGCATCAAAAACCAGACATTTGCAGCTAGAATAGTCATTTACCACTTTAGCAATGTATAGAGTGTATTTCTTTCAAGTTAAGACTAGTTTAAAGTTATCTTCATTGAAAAGTACAGTGCTTTTCCTTCAAAAATAAGGACATTTACATGTGACCCCAAACTTTTGAACGCTAGTGTATTACTGTATCATGAATCAATTTAAGTGGACCCCGACTTAAACAAGTTGAAAAACTTATTCGGGTGTTACCATTTAGTGGTCAATTGTACGGAATATGTACTGTACTGTGCAATCTACTAATAAAAGTTTCAATCAATCAATCAAAAAACCTACAACTTATTAAATAAAAACATAGAAAAAACTACCAGCAGCGGTAAAGTTTAGATCCATGAAGGAAAGACGAAAGTGAATTAATGTTTATAACCGAATACATATGTGTACAAATTAGTTTTCTTTTTTTAATTATTTTTTTTAATGAATTAAGTAACGTTTATTACAACCTTTTTCCAAAACACAATATATAATGTGAGATATAACAGGATCATGCATACATTTATCATTTGTTTTCAAAACGCTTACAAAAAAGTGGGGCCCCAAAACTTTACTGTGGGACCCCATTTTTATGACTTGATGGGGTCCCTGGGACCCCATTTTGAAAATTCCTAGCGCCAACACTGCTGTCAACAGAGGAGAAAAAATGCTTTATTTAAATAAATATATTATTTATAAAGCAAGTTGGAGTATCATTAATGGCAAATGTTCACCTAGTCCCGCCTTGGCACGCATATATGTGTCCTCTTCCCGCCTTGGCACGCATAAATGTGTCCTCTTTTGGGGATTTCACAATATGGTCAGCCTAACTCAGGGGTTGGCAACCCGCGGCTCTAGAGCCGCATGCGGCTCTTTAGCGCCGCCCTAGTGGCTCTCTGAAGCTTTTTAAAAAATGTATGAAAAATGGAAAAAGATGAGCGGAAAAAAATACATTTTTTGTTTTAATATGGTTTCTGTAGGAGGACAAACATGACACAAACCTCCCTAATTGATATAAATCACACTGTTTATATATTAAACATGCTTCACTGATTCGAGTATTTGGCGAGCGCCGTTTTGTCCTACTAATTTTGGCGGTCCTTGAACTCACCTTAGTTTGTTTACATGTATAACTTTCTCCGATTTTCTAGGACGTGTTTTATGCCACTTCTTTTTCTGTCTCATTTTGTCCACCAAACTTTTAACGTTGTGCGTGAATGCACAAAGGTGAGTTTTGTTGATGTTATTGACTTGTGTGGAGTGCTAATCAGACATATTTGGTCACTGAATGATTGCAAGCTAATCGATGCTAACATGCTATTTAGGCTAGCTATATGTACATATTGCATCGTCATACCTCATTTGTAGCTATATTTGAGCTCATTTAGTTTCCTTTAAGTCCTCTTAATTCAATTTATATCTCATGACACACTATCTGTATGTAATATGGCTTTTAATTTGTTGCGGCTCCAGACAGATTTGTTTTTGTATTTTTGCTCCAATATGGCTCTTTCAACATTTTGGGTTGCCGACCCCTGGGCTAACTAATAGTGCGCGTGTGAGTGTCGCGTTGCCCCGGGTGACGCGTCTCCACTCTTTTCAAGCCACG